>NC_050445.1:60488169-60788169 GCF_903995425.1 Onychomys torridus
CCTTGAACTCACAGAGATCCGCCTGGCTCTGCCTCCCGAGTGCTGGGATTAAAGGCGTGCGCCACCACCGCCCGGCTTAAAAGCCATTTTACAGTAAAGACAAGCTAGGTTCATTCCTGTGTATGATTACATCTCTGTTTCTCAAGGATTGGACTATGTCCCACCTGTAACCTTAACTACAAATGGTTCTGCACTGCTTGTTCCAGAAAACGGCAACCACATCTTTGTTTCTTGCTTGCCTACCTTTGTTTCAAAGGTTGTTATGACTGCCTTATGACCACCTTGCAATCATGCCTTTGTTTCAGGAGGTTGTTATGATTAACTTGCTACGCTTACGTTCTGCTCCTGTAATCCCACCTATTTTGCCCACTAAATCTCCCATTTGGAACCCCCTACCCCTGAGCTACAAATACCTTGTCCTCCTCATGCCCAAACCTTTAATCCCTGCCTTAGGTGGAGGCAGCCTGTGTACATTAATCAAAAATCTTACTTTAATGAATTTGGTCATGGTGATTTGGGTCAGAGGTCCTTTTCCTCCCATCTTTGGGGTTAGCACATGGCCACACCAACCTGTCATCATCTGATACATGGTGTGCATGCAAAGGACCAAGGACTCCAGACTATTGTTGGAGCTTTGGATGGCCTCAGTCTACTCAGCTGTCTGCCTGTCCATCCTCCTGCCTAGGTCTGAACCTGAACTGCCTTCTGCACCTGACAATTCTCTTGCTCTGGACCTGGTTGAGCCTATCACCCAGCAGCTGAATGCTACAGCTCTGTTCGCAGATATGGTTCCAGCAGCTTCAGCCACAGCTCCCTCCAGGCACTGATCAGATTCATTATTTTATCTACACAGATTCTCTCTCTGTCCACTTCTAAAACTTTTTGAACTCTCCTCCAGCCTCTTTAACTTGTATTCATCCTGTCATTCACCCATATACATACATACATATATATTAACCATATATATATAATTTACATTGTGCTATGTGATGTGTGATATGAGAGTTAATATTGGTTATTTAGATAAGTATTAATGGATCTGCATTCACCATAGCCAGGCTGCCAAGGCACTTTATTGTGACTCAATAAATTCTCACCCGTTCTCTATGTTTCTGGCATGGTGTCTGATGGCAGGGAGGAAAGGCTGCATGCAGCCCTGGTGATAGCCAAAGGAGAACCTGTCCCCAAGGAGGAATACTGACAACTTGCAGGACAGACTGAGAGCCAAGAATGTCAATCATAGGACCACACTTTGACCTGGACAGCCAATTACATATACCCTTTGCTCTTTTTTTTTTTTTTTTTTTAGCTGAGGATCAAACCCAGGGCCTTATGCTTGCTGGACAAATGCTCTACCACTGAGCTAAATTCCCAAACCCCTTTGCTCTTTTTAAAAATTTAAGTCTGTTGCCAGGACCCTGAAGACAGATATAGAGGGTCACTGGTTCTCTTTGTTTTATCCTCTCCCTAATGTGGCAGCACTAGATAAATCTCCTTTCTTCGTGTTCGCTGCTCTTTGTCTTTTTGATTGATGTATTCAAGACTTGCAGCCTAACCTAGTTTATTAGGACAGCCAGGGCCCAGTCTTTATCCTACAAGCCTCCAGTAACAGTGACACCAGCAGTTAGAATCAGAGATGGTAAACTCTAACCTTGATTGTGGGTTTTGTTTTTTCCTGATGAGAAAATAATTTAGAACAACTGAATGTGGGCCATGCAATGGAAGAAAAGAATCCAAGAGTGGGTGGTTAGGCCTATTGAAAAACGAAATCAATTAGGGGTCTTTCTGAACTGATACAGTGGGTAGGAAGAGAGCTGGAAGGAGAGGAGGTGACCTGAGAGAAGACAGGTGGAGCCAGGATTTCTGAGCTGTACTATATCTGGGGTGTTAAGATCTAGAATCCACCCTGGATTAGCAGGCTGAAGTGAGATTCAGGAATTAGGAAGCAGTATAGCTCTGTGGTACTGGTAAGCCATGAGCCACATGGCAAAGTATAGATTAATATAAACGGGTTAATTTAAGATGTAAAGACTAGAGAGCTAGAAGCCTGAGCCATTAGGCCAAACAGTTTAAATAATATAAGCATCAGTGTGTTTATTTTATAAGTGGGCTGTCAGACTGCTGGGGCTTGGCAGGACCTGGAGAGAAAACTCTCTAGCTACACCTGGGCCTGCGGATGCCTGTCTGGAAACCACAAGTGATTCAGCCTGTGTCACCAAGGAAACCCATTCATACCTATCCCTACAGGCCAGGAAGGCCAGGGCCTATTGCTGGAGACAGGGAGGTGTCTGCTGTCATTGCTGACTCTCCCTTTCATTATGTGGAGTGTTTCCCTGTGACACAGTGCTGTCACCAGAGAATATCCAACCCTCTCTGCCTTCTCATTGGCTTCTTCTTGTCTATTCAAGTTGTAGTCTCAATCAATAACAAGTTGTCCCAAATCCCTTCTCTTTCAGTAGCAAGGTAATCACAATGCTTGTCCAGATGTGTCCACAGAGCAGAACCAGGTGCCTATTTAACATGCCATACCCTGCAAGAGCTCCTTCTCCCAGCTCTGTCCTAACACAGGCCTGGGGTCAAGGTTACTCAAGTGGAAGATTCAGACAGAGACCATAGTAGGCAGTTTAATGGAAGAAAGGAAATGCACCGTGTGCAGTTATTTAAATTGATACCTAGCATCATTTCTAAGATATCCTTCATTGTCTCATTCAATATAACCACTTATCCTATTTTCCCCAGA
Source organism: Onychomys torridus (assembly GCF_903995425.1). Taxonomy (NCBI): domain Eukaryota; kingdom Metazoa; phylum Chordata; class Mammalia; order Rodentia; family Cricetidae; genus Onychomys; species Onychomys torridus. Next base: position 60,490,910 of record NC_050445.1, read on the forward strand.
TACCTAAGCTTCACATCTGGCACCAAGTATGGGCTGACATCTAGAAAGACGTACAAACAGCAGAGATGTTTACATTGAAGATGCTAGCACATAGGGCTGTGCTATGCCCTCCTTTCTTAAGCCTTACAGACAAGCTGAAGAAGTACTGTTTTCCCAGCAGCTGAATCTGGAAGGGAAGCATCCCTGTCAGCCTTGAAGTAGAACATCCAGGAAGGAAATCTATATTCCTGGGCCTCTTTCTGTGTGGTCCTGGCATGAGTCTGACCCTAAGGCTGACGTTGGTCCTTGGCCAGTAGGTGGTAATCCCTATAATATGTATGATATAGTAGTATGAATATGAAATGTTCTCCACCAGTTTTGGTTGTTGAGGTCTTGGTGATGGATGTGACTAGTGTCTATAATGCTCTTCCCAGGTTCCATATCATGGGAGATGAACTTGCAGCAATTCGACCCTGTGCATCCCCTCCTCTAGTTCCCAGCATCTTTATGGTGTAGATGTCATAGTCTTTTTAAAATAAGAAACATAGAGCCAAATGCAGGGTTAAAAGCCAAGAGGTCAGAGCAATAGCTAAGAGCTAAAAACCCTTTCTTACCCTTCACTGCTGCTGCTGTCCTTCCCCTCAACAAGAGACCTACTTCCTGTGTATCTGTCTTTTTATTGACTTTCTGTTCTGTCTTCTCATTGGTTGTAAACCCAACCACATGACCTCCTCGTCACTGCCTGTCTATACAGACCTCCAGGTCTTCTATGGTTGGTATTGAGATTAAAGGCATGTGTCTCCATGCTGACTGTATCCTTGAACGCATAGAGATCTGCCTGTCATGTGATCTGGATTAAAGGTGTGCACCACTGTAGAGAGCTGCACACAGCCACACCCATAAGATGGTGCTGGCTTCCTCCCCCACCTTCCCCGATGGTGAGTGCTCTCGGGAGTAAACAACTCCACATTTGGCTTGGTCCTAGGATCTGGCTTGCTTCCGTGAACCTGGACCTATCTGCAGTGCCCACGTGGCAGGCTGGGGTTGGCCACCCAGGGACTATTTAGGTCGTGGGCGGGCTTTCCCCAGGGTCAGAAGATTGTTCAAGGTTCCTGAGTAAACTGCTGAAAGACGAGCTCGGTGTTGCGTCTTCCTTGCTGGTCGAGGCGGTCATGACACACCACCACCACCACCCGGCTTCTGCTATGGCTTGCTATTAGCTCTGACCCCCAGGCAACTTTATTTATTAACATACAAATAAAATCACATTTCAGTACAAATAAAATATCACCATATTTATGGTGCTATTTTCCCCAAAATTAGGTTTTAGTTTTAAGCTCTATTATTTTTCCACTCAGATTTACTTGTGGTTCAGGAGCAGCTCACCCCAGAGGGAGCTTGATTCTGCAAGACCAATTTATTTATTTACCTAGAATCAATACTTGACATCAATGAAGAAAGATGGAGCATTTGTACTGCTTGACTGCAGGCTTAAGAAAATAAATAAGCATCAGCAGGTGAATAATGAAATTAGATCCAAGGACATGTACAAATGAAACTGAGACGTGAGGGGAGATTTTACTAATTTAGCAGGTAGGATCTCAGTCAGTTCTATTAGAGTATTAAAGGGCCTGTGACAACAGCAGAGAGATGGTCCCTGGAAGAAAACTCACATATGACCAAAAGAAAAAAGGAAAAGCAAGTCAGGGATAGAGGTATACGTCAAAGGGAGAACACTTTCCCAGCCAACATAAGGCTCCAGATTCAGTCTCCAAGGCTGAAAACAAAACAGCAACAAAAACAAATAAACAAACCCTAAGCATACTTCTAGAACTGTTTTTATTCAGCGATCTGTCTGTATGGTTGGACTATATGTTGGCCTGTTTGTATATCATCACAACTTCTCCATGTTAAAGATGAGTATTTATACAGTACTGGGTTTTAGACAGTTAAACTGCTCTCTCTACTCTGTGTGGATCATGAGCATCATGCTATGTGGCCACAGCCTCTGAGATGCTCCCTAGTGATCCCTGCCTCCTTGTGATTACACTTTTGTGTATCCACCTCACCTTCAGGATGAGTTATTTCTAATGAATAAGTTATGGTGGAAATGAAGGAGTCTCATTGCTGAGGGTAGATTATGAAGATTCTGTGCTTCTGTCTTGGGGCTCCCTCTTGCTCTCTTGCTAGCCAGCTTTGCTGGAAGACAGATGTCATGATGTGAACTGTCCTATGGTTCAGGACTATATGGTAAGCATTTCCAAGAGTTCCCTGTTGACAGCTAAATATAAGCTAAATGCTGTCAGCAACCACCCCTGCAGCTTGGAGTAGACAGTTCCCTCAGTTGAGCCTTCAGGTGAAAACCTGTTCCTGGGTCGTGACTTAACTGTGATCTCATGGAGTGGGGGTAAAATCATAAACCGAGATGATAAATGCTTACTCTTTTAGGTCAAGAAGTTTTGAGATGTATTGCTATGCATGATGTCATACCTGAAATGGATCTTAGAAACAGCTAAGACTCAAGGACTCAATCAAGGGCAATCAACAACAATAATTAAACAAAAGGTCATGAATTTCAGACAGGGTGGGGAAGAAGGACATGGGGAGAATTGGAAAGGGGAGAGGGAGGGAAGGAAATGATGCAAAAACAGTACTCATAAAAAAAAAATTCTCAAAAAATTTAAAATTACAGTGAAAATTTAAATAGAAACAAGAATGCCGGGAGAAGGAGACACCACTGAAGCAGTCCATCCAGGCTCTAACACTGTGTCAAAGGGGCTCCCAGGACCTGTGAGGTGGTTCACTGGGTGAGAGTACTGACCAACGAGCCTGGTGACCTGAGTCTGATGTCCCCAGGAACAGCATGGTAAAAAGATAAAATCAACTCTGAAAGTTGTCTTCTATTCTCCTACCATGTGCCTTGGTGCATGTGCAAACACACACACACACACACACACACACACACACACACACACACACACATAAAGAAATGTAATTGTTTTTAACATAAAAAGAAAAATTCTCTACAAGTGGATGTGATGGTTATATGCCATTATTCCCAGAATGGGGCACAGCAGGCAAATCTTGGGGGTTCTCTGGCCAGGCAACCTAGCCAGTAGGTGATCTCCAGGTCCACAGAGATTCCATGTATCAAAATTTAAGATGGAGAGGGCTAGAGGAAGATACCAACTTTCATCTTTGACCTCCACAGGCTCAAGCAGACACCCACAGACACCCACAGACAAACACCCAGATGCATACATACACAGACACACACACACAAACAATCACAGAAACACATACACATTCAGACAATACAGACACACATACAGACATATACATACACAGACACACACACACAAACACGTACAGACACAGACATACACATAGACACAGATACACAGACACACAGACACACACACACACACACAGACACACACACACACACACACACACACACACACACACACACACACACACCAGTTTCCCTTATTACTTTCAGAAGTTCAAAGTTCCAGCATCTGGATGGAGGTGTTTTGAGACTGTGGGGGATGAACATAAGAAGTCAGACGTGGGATGTCTTAGCAGGGGCTGCCAGGCAGTTGGGGTTCTAAATGAGAGATTAGGGAGTGTCTCATACAGAGTCTGTTGTGTATTAGCACACCAGAGTTAAGTCTTTGTACAAGCGAATGTGGGGTGAATTGATCTTATGAAAAATTGTTTTATTAAAACATTTGTTTAAGTTTTCAGAGATTCTGCCCGCTTCTACTAGAACTGGGCAGAAACATTAGCCTTGCCAACGTTTCTTACCAATTACTTTTTGTCCTTTCATCTTGTCCTACTTCTTCTCTGTTAAATAATGCTCTTTACCCTATTGAACGCTGCAGTCTCTCCCTGTTAATAACGGGACATGCAGGCTCCATGTGAATGTGGCCTCTTCCGTTTGTCTGCTTCTCCGGCACCCAGTTGTCTACTTCCTCGTGACCTCTTTGCTGGATTACTGCACAGCTTCTCTGCAGGACTTCCTCAGCAGCTGCCAGCAAGGGTTCTGAGCTGCACTCTAACAGTGCTTATTATAACAACACTTCATTCAAGAAATTATAGCTGTTATTTTTATCAGCACGCAGCAAGACTGAGGAAAGGAGATAAAACATGTCTGAAGCAGCAATGAGGAGGGAATGAGCTAGGTAGAAGCAGCAGCTACTGAAAGATAAAGGGATATAGACGCCCGAAAACGGTGGAGCCAACAAAGTCACCTGGTAGGCAAGTGGCATTTAGAAGTTGATCTCAGATGTAAGGTTTAAAGAGGTGGTGGGTTTGGTCAGCACTTACACCAAGGTCAAACAGGTCTAAGGAGCCAGAAGGCTGAATTAGATTGTCAAGCATGAGACACCAGTAGGCTGAGCTGCTAGCCCACAGCATTTGTGTTGGAATAAATAAGCTACAGTGGTTATTTCTCCCAGCTTCCAGCCTAGGGGCAGAGTCTAGATGGAGTGAATGTGACAGTTTAACTAGAAACCTTCTGGTGTATGTGACTTACAGGCGGAGAGAGAAGATTCATTTATGCTTGGGGTGTGCCAGCTGTTTAGATCCCAGCCATCACTTGTCTGGAGCTTAGCATATCTGACCACAGTACACAGCATCCTCTGGAAAACTGCTCTGCCTTCCTTTGGCTTGTATGAATCTAGGCTAGAATTTGTAGTACCTATGTTACCTTCAGCAGATCTGGTTCTGTGTCTCAAAAAAACAAGTAGCTGGAGGATTTAAGAATATAGTCCTGAGACCCTTCCTCCTGCATTGAAGTCTCTTAAGCCCAGAAGAAACCCAGAGACAGAGTTTTCCCTAACTATTGTCACACCTGTATCCAAGCTACTAAGGTGTGGGTGGGAACTATGAAGTAGGGAAGCCCAGGGAGACTAATTCTTCTGTCAGCTCTCCTCCACCTCATGTACTTGGGTATCTTTCTCTTGGGATAGGGATCATTGAGAAAGAAAAGCATCAAGCAAAATTCACACACACACACACACACACACACATATTTACACATCTAAATATATTTATATATTCATATATATCCTATTAATAGAACAAGATGAAAACTTGCCCAGACACCCACTACCAATCAATCAACTGCTGTAGTTTTCCATTTTGCATTCCGACCCTGTCTAGGTTCAATTTACAAAGAGATTTGTAATCAGAGAACAAATATAATCTGTCATTCCTAGTTTCCAAGTGTTTTCAGCACTAATCCTCCAATCTAAATCAAGTTGATAGCATCCTTAATGCTGGAAGAGATGAGGTCTAAATCCAGGAAATGTCTAAAGATGATGTTTCTTGTCACCATCTTTCGTTTGTTTGGTTCACTAAGGAAGCCCAGGAGAACTTGGTGGGAAGTGGGTAGAAAAGGTGAAGAAAAGTGTGGGCAGTCCTCTCCACATCCCATCATGGGACTCTGGAGGCTAATCTGTTTTAGAGGGTGGGGCCAGCAGTAAGGGAAAATGTAGCACGGATCTTAAAAGGTCTTATTAATAAAAACAAACCCGGAGCCTGGTATTGGGGAGAATGCTGGAAGATCAGAGAAGCAGAACAAGCCACAGCCAATCTCAACTCTCCAGTTCCTCAGCTGATCTTGTTTCCTCAGACTGGAAGCCTCTGAGTCTCATCCAAATGGATCTCAGCTGAACTGTTGCTAAAATCCTAAAAGCTTAAAAAAAAAACAAACAAGCCAAGAAGAATGGGGTATGGAGAAGAACAGGACGATGTGATGAAGGCAGCTGTGATGAAGGCATCCACAAGCTGAGAAGAATAGGCAGCCAAGTTCCCCCAAACACCAGCAACTTCCAGAATTTAAAATCCTGAATCATGACAGGACACTGGTGGAATTCAGGTTTATCTGGTACATGGACTACTCACACCAAATGTGAGGTTGAGCTGTAGGCATTCTGTACATCCTGCTTCACAAGTGAGTCTGTCAGATATGCTAAGGCTTTAGGCCGAAGATGATGCCTCAACATGCAGAGGAACCTCGGGTGACTGACTGTCCAGGCAGCTGGCTGATTCTGTCAACTCACATTTTTTGGAAGTCACTTGTTTGCACTTCCTGTTTTACTAGGTAATATTATTTTCTTCTTGGGTCTCTGAGGGAGTTGAAGATTAGACAGTTGTAGTAACAATTTTCCTTGTTAAGAAATTCAGAAAAGAAACTCACGAAGAGGTACTAAGTGTATAAGTTTGAAAGACATCATAAGATAGTTTTCTGTTGGTAATACAAGATAGGATAGAAAGTGAATTAGGTACATTTTGGACCCACCAAAATAGGATAGATAATGGAATATTTTCTCTGAATTCATCAATGCAAATGGACTAGACATTGTTGATGTGTTTATTGCTTGTACATATTGTATATTGTTACTGTAATGTATATAGTTTTTTATATTATTAGTTATATATTGTATATATGTTAGTTATAATAACTCTATATATTAGTTACAACTTTAAAAAAATTAATATTTTTATTAGACAAAAAAGGGGAAATGTGGTGATATTTTATTTGTATGTTAACAAAGTTTGCCTGGAGGTCAGAGGAAATAGCAAGCCATTTTAAGTAAACACAAAAGTCAGGCAGTAGTAGCACACACTCTTAATCCAATCACTTGGCATTGTCACTGTGTGTTCAAGGCCATACTATGGAATAGAGCCAAGCATGGTGACACACGCCTTTAATCCCGGTATCAACCATAGTGACCTGGAGATCTGTACAGACAGGCAGTGACAAGGAAGTGAGGTAGCTGGGCTAAGAGCCAATGAGAGGACAGAACAGCAAGGCAATAAAGTCACGGGTAGACAGGAAGTACCTCACATTGGAAGCTGTAGCGTGGTGAGGTAAGGTTAGCTGGTGGCTACTCTTATTTCCCTGATCTCTAACGCTCTCACCCTAAGGCTCCGTGTTTTTTATTTAATAAGACCACTTAGAAACTTGTGTATAGGAAAACACAAAGAGACCGTCACTAGCCACAGTCACGGCTATACCCGATGAACAAGGGTGACTCCACTTACACACAGGTGTCACATCAGTCCCTTCCTGTCTCCTTAGGAAGAAGAAGAATTCTTTGGTTTGTCCTTAGCCAGGAATCCTTTACTGAGGGAAAGACGTGCTTTCCATCTAGTCTTCATCCCAAGAGCATCCGAACTCTGGCCCTTGCTGCCAACACAAAAGAGCAGGAGCCCCTCCTGGCCACCTGGTAACAAAGCACCCATCTTCACTGCCATCCTCTGGGATGTCTGCTCACTCCTCCGTTTTAACCTCTGTCTGAGATTAGGATCTGGGTGATTATTCCTCTCAGCTCACAAATGTGCTGTAACCCTTCCCATTCTACTTGGGCTCATTTGACCAATGCACTGTGGAAGCTGAGTCTGTGAAACAAATGCAAAGGGCAGTCTCCAGAGTTCTCAGGGGACCAGGCTAAGAGCATGGCACTGCACTCTTGAGATAACATGGAGAGTACAGGGATTTTCATAGGAAGAGAAGTGGTAGGTGTGTTTGATGGCAATGTAAACCTTTGGGTTTCCTTCATGTATTTGGCACTCTCAACTCAATGTATATTCCTAAGTACATAAATTCAAACTGCTCAGTCTGTATATGCATTCATTGTTGAGGCCAATAACCCTTAAAGGAGGCTGACAGATGTGGGGTTCTGCACCTCAGCATCACATTCCAATGCCTGGCCAGGAGAAGGGTTGGAGAATATCATAAATTCTGGAAGCTCGCAGGTCACTGTTGAAAACAGGTAGTTTACACTTTCAGGGATTATAATTAATTAGAAATATACTCAAGTGTCTCCAACTATAGCTTCAGGGCCAAATCTGCTTTTGAACAGCCTCATTTGAATACAGCCTCCACACTCATGTTTACATATTGTTTAGTGCTACATGGCAAAGTCGGGCTATTTGGACAGACAGATGTGGCCAGCAAAACCTAAGGTATTCACTATATGGCCCTTTGTGGGAAAGGTTTTACCCTCAGTTACTGACCACAGACTCCCAGATGCCCACAAAGTTGTTTTAAAGGACACCTCTATGTGTGTGTGTGTGTGTGTGTGTGTGTGTGTGTGTGTGTGTGTAACAGTGTGAATATATGTAGTTTTAAAGGTGAATTTTCAAATTTGTGTTTTGATAAACAAAATGATTTCAAAGTTTATAGTAGCTGTTTGCCTTTATGTGTTTTTAATTGTTAAAAATAAAAGTTATAGGCCACATGACTTTAATCCCAGCACTCAGGAGGCAGAGCCAGGTGGATCTCTGTGAGTTCGAGGTCAGCCTGGTCTACAGAGCCAGTTCCAGGACAAGCACCAAAACTACACAGAGAAACCCTGTCTCGAAAAAAACAAAAAAAACAAAAAAAAAAAACAAAATAAATAAATGGCCAGGCCCCAGGTGGAGCTCCAGGTGTCCAATTGTTGAGAAAGAGGAGGGACTGTAAGAGTGTGAATTGTTGAGACCAAGATTGGAAAAGCACAGGGACAAATAGCCAAACTAATGGAAGCACATGAATTATGAACCAAAGGCTCTGGAGCCCCCAGCTAGATCAGGCCCTCTGGATAAGTGAGACAATTGAATAGCTTGAACTGTTTGGGAGGCATCCAGGCTGTGGGACTGGGACCTGTCCTTAGTGCATGAGCTGGCTGTTTGGAACCTTGGGCTTACACAGGGACACTGCTCAGTCTGGAAGGAGGGGACAGGACCTGCCTGTACTGAATCCAGCAGGTTGAAATGAATCCCCAGGGGAGTCTTGGCCCTGGAGGAGATGGAAATGGAGGGGAGGGGAGGGGAGGAAGGTGGGGATGGGGGTGGGAGGGGGGAGGACAGGGGAACCCATGGCTGATGTGAAAAATTAAAACACAAATATAATAAATAAATTAAATATTCAGTTTTTTATAAAGAAAGAAAGAAAGAAAGGAAGGAAGGAAGGAAGGAAGGAAGGAAGGAAGGAAGGAAGGAAGGAAGGAAGAAAGTTATATTGTGGTATATCCTAGAGGCTTATTTATATTGAAGTTTTTTTTTTTTTTTTCAAAAAAATGAGAAAAATTGATCTGATTAGATTCTTTAAGGCAAAAAATGCTTTAAGATCATGGAAATCTTACTTGAAACATGTGAGATGAATTTTGCTGTAGTTGGCAGCATTCTGCCACTGTGATAAACACCTGAGAAAGCCAACTTGAAGAAGGAAGAGTTTATTTCCGCTCATGATTTGGCCTGAGGCAGAACGTTAGAGTGGTGAGAAAATAGCTCAGCTCAGCTGTTAATATCATGGTGACTGGGAAGGGGCTAGAATAGAGGAAGAGAGACACAGAGACAAAGAGAGACAGAGACAGTCAGAGCTGGCCAGGAACAAACTATACCTTCAAGGATTCATGTGTGTGTGTGTGTGTGTGTGTGTGTGTGTGTGTTTATGTATTCAATAACAAATTATATACTTCCTTCAACCAGGATCCTCCTCTGAAAACCTCTATCACTTGTTTTTATACGTGTTCTGGTATGAGTCCTTTTGCTTTGTGTGCCAAAGATTAATGTATGAAAATTGACACACGTCATGAATCTCTCTTTGTGTATTTTGATTTGTTTTTTTAATGCCCAGGTCACAATGCTAGAAATGTTGTCACAAGCATTCATGTATCACACTTTTCTGTTATGTGCATCTCTTGAGCAAGCAGGGAGGAAGGACAGCAAGTACGGCCCTGGGTTCAAACTCCAGTGCCTTCATTTATTAGCCTCTCAGTTTGATCACCTGCTGCTTTTGTACCATCTCAGAGATGACAAGGATTAAAGGTGACAAGCATAACTGGAGCATCTCTCTTCCTGGAGAAAAATCACCCTGCAGACTGTACTGCAAACCGAGCATGCCTTCTGTCTCCCTCTGGGTCCTGAGTGGTGCTCAGTGCTCCCTTTAGCTGCACCTGATTAAACCCCTTTCAGTACTTCCTCTCCTGGTTTTCCCAGACTCTCAAATTGCTTTCCACTCAGCAGGCACACACTCAGCAGACAATCTGGCCTCTTTATTTCATAAAGGAAACAGAAATGTTCAGATAAAATCTCTAATGCATCCTTTCTACTTCCAAGAACACCTTCTATGCCCCACATTCCCACAGTAGTGCTGTGAGTTGCCTAGCAGAAAATGCACGCAGGTGGCTCCAGCTTTAAAAATAGGCACACGGCTGATATGAACATAGCTGAGCAAATGCCCTTGTGGTATGATTGAGCATTCCTTGGGTATATGCCCAAGAGTGCTACAGCTGGGTCTTGTGGGAGATGGATTCCCAATTTTCTAAGGAAGCGCCATATTGATTTCCAAAGTGGCTGTACAAGCTTGCATTCCCACCAGCAGTGGAGGAGAGTTCCCCTTGCTCCACATCCTCTCCAGCATAAGCTGTATTCTGTGTTTTTGATCTTAGCCACTCTGACAGGTGTGTAAGGTAGTATCTCAGAGTCGTTTTGATTTGCATTTCCTGAATAATTAGAGATGTTGAGCAATTCCTTAAATGTCTTTCAGCCATTTGATCTTCCTCTGTTGAGAATTCTGTTTAGTTCTATAGCCCATTTCTTAATTGGATGTTCATATCAGCATTGTTTGTAATAGCCAGAACCTGGAAACAACCTAGATGCCCTTCAACTGAAGAATGGATAAAGAAAATGTGGTACATATACACAATGGAGTACTACTCAGCAGAGAAAAACAATGACATCATGAGGTTTGCAGGCAAATGGATGGGTCTAGAAAAAATCATCTTGAGTGAGGTAACCCAGATTCAGAAGGACAAACATGGTATGTACTCACTCATAGAAGGATACTAGATGTAAAACAAAGATGACTAGACTGCTACACAACTCCAGGGAGGCTACCTAGAAAACAGGACCCTAGGAAAGACACAGGGATCACCCAATGACAGAGAAATGGATGAGATCTACATGAACAACCTGGACGACAGTGGGAGTAATGAAGGGCAAGGTTTGAGGGAAAGAAAGCTTAGGGGAGCAGGAGATCCCAGCTGGATCAAGAACAGAAAGGGAAAACAAGGAATAATAGACCATGATAAATGAAGACCACATGAGAACAGGAATAGGCAGAGTGCTGGAGAGGTCCCCTTAAATCCACAATGATACATCCCCTGTAGACTGCTGGCAATGGTCGAGAGAAAGCCTGATCTGACCTAGTCTGGTGATCAGATAGCCAAACACCCTACCAGTCAAGCTGGAACTCTCATCCAATAACTGATGGAAGTGGATGCAGAGATTCTCAGCCAGGCCCCAGGTGGAGCTCCAGGTGTCCAATTGTCGAGAAAGAGGAGGGACTGTAAGAGTGTGAATTGTTGAGCTCAAGACTGGAAAAAGCACAGGGACAAATAGCCAAGCTAATGGAAGCACATGAATTATGAACCAAAGGCTCTGGAGCCCCCAGCTAGATCAGGCCCTCTGGATAAGTGAGACAATTGAATAGCTTGAACTGTTTGGGAGGCATCCAGGCTGTGGGACTGGGACCTGTCCTTAGTGCATGAGCTGGCTGTTTGGAACCTTTGGCTTACACAGGGACACTTTGCTTAGCCTGGAAGAAGTGGACTTGACCTGCCTGTACTGAATCCAGCAGGTTGAAATGAATCCCCAGGGGAGTCTTGGCCCTGGAGGAGATGGGAATAGAGGGGAGGGGATAGGGGGAAGTTGGGGGCGGGAGTGGGAGGGGGGAGAACAGGGGAACCCATGGCTGATGTGCAAAATTAAAACACAAATATAATTTAAAAATTCATTTGTATTTGAAAAAATAGGCACAAGGATTTTAAATCTTATGCTTGTTTCTGTAAACTGCCCCCTTCCCTGTGCAAACAATATCAAATGGAAATAGCCCCTTTCTATATTCCTTATTTGCCTTGGGGTATCTCAGCAAACCCAATCTCCAACACTAGAAACACTGTCAGCCTTTGCTTCTCTGACTTTCTGAAGGTTTCCAGGTCTTGGAGGGTAGACTTGAGACATGCTCTTTTCCTTCAGGAATGCATTTTCTGGATTTTGAGGTCCACTCTTGCCTGCATAGCATCCCCTGGAGGCTTGGCGATACCTAGACTGTTGAGCCACATACCTGGAGTTCTGCTCCAGCAGAGCTAGCCTAGGGCCTGAGGACAGACAAGCATGTCTAAATGCTTCCAGGTGATGCTTCTGTTCCCGGGACCGTGTGAAAGCAAGGGCTCTGCAGAAGCGCCAAGTGCGGCAGAGACAAAGCAAAGGAATGAGTCACTTTACTGGGAGTCACGGAAAGGTTCCAGTAAAACCACTGTGCGCGTGATGGGAACTTTCCACCATTCTGGCTCTCCACTGCCTCGTCATTCATCAGTTTAAGACAGTCAGTTTATGAGGTAGCAATCTGTGGCTGTGTAGAAGTCATATCTGAAAATTGCTAATCGTTTAAAATTAAGAGAAAAGGAGAAGGTAAGATGCAGATGGGAATTAAGGGAATAATTGATATATTTCTTAAAAAGTTTATAAACAAATACAATATAAAAGGGTCTTTGGGGGCTCTATGGGGTTCTTTGTCTATGAGCTAATGCTCCCAATTTTCTGGTTACTCTCACTCCTGCCTGACAAGCCCAGAACTAACTCATCTTCTTCTCATGCCTCCCCAGACTCTATCTAGTCTGAACCAGGAGCTATGCAGCAGCATCAGTATCCATAGCCTTTCTCACAAAGCCTTGTAAAAAAATGATGAAATGTCTAGTCTGCATTCAAATTGGCAGACAAGCAGGGCGCAAGAGGGCAGAGGCAGCCGAGGGAAGCTGTGGCTGGCTGGGAGTGCTGTCTCCATCTCTCCCGCTTTTGGGGATCACACTCTAGGTAATTTGCAGAGCCACATAAACTCTGTTCTGTGTCCTCCTGGGAAGGTTACCACTGTGCCTCCATATCTGCTGGGCTGTGGAGGGATGCTTGGCTATAAATTGAAACTACTCTGGGTGAACAAACAGGAAAAACCAGTGCTAGGCAGACCCTGTTTATGTCTTATTTCCTGGGTTATTTTTTATTTGCTGAAATACTAAATATTTTGAAGGTAAATTTTATTATGTGGTAGTATTTTTTGAGAAATGGGTTTTCATTGATTTCTTGTGAAAGACATGGTTTGGAGTCCCAGGGTGGACATCTTCATATACTCAGGTCCCTTCACCACTCGAGGGAAAAGAACAGAAGGGAGGTGGTAGAGCCAGCTCAGATCATCTTGCCTAGTGGTTGAGACCCAAGACATGGGAAATGGCCTGTGTGCACTCCAAATGGGGAGTGGATCTGTGTGCACTCTGCATGGGAAATAGAGCTGTGTGCACTCCAAATGGGGAATAGAGCTGTGTGCACTCCAAATGGGGAATAGAGCTGTGTGCACTCCAAATGGGGGATGGAGCTGTGTGCACTCTGCATGGGGAATGGAGCTGTGTGCACTCTGCATGGGGAATGGAGCTGTGTGCACTTGGTGCTGTTTTCCACAGAGACACCACTCTCTTTCACTGTCATTGCCTTTGTGTGGTGTAATCCAGCCTGCAGTGCCTGGTCAGGTTCTGGCTGGGGAAGCAGCTGGCAAAAGGGGCAGTCTCCTTCAGACCTGAAGCTGTCCTCATATTCATAAGGGTATTTTTGGTGAGAATGAAAAGCTCCCTGATCAGGATCTCCATTTGTACATTGCTATGTCTGTATATTCAATACTTCTCTGCCAATAAGTGTTTCAGGGAGTGAGAAAGCCTCTGTTTTTTTTATTTCATTTTTATGTCTATTAAAGAATAAATATTCTGAAAGGCAAAGGAGGTTGGAAGCAGTCCTATAAGTCTTGGTTTTGGATTTGATATCTTCAGTCATGGTGCTGACTTTTGGAATGGGTGTGGGTGGGGGATTTAAGATGGGCAAAAGATGCCCTAAAGGAACACACAGCTCAGAGTGACCCTTGGCATGGATCTCTTACAGGATAGAATCCGAAGAGGCCATTGGTCTGATAGTGGGAACTAATAGGAAAGAATTAAAAGTCAGTGAAAGTACTAATGATTTCTTAGTGATAAGTCTGAACTGCATGACGTAGTTTGGTCCTCTCCTGCATCCTGCAATTTTATACAGAGCTGGAAAGCATTCTCCCAGTGAAGCCGTCTGTTCCCCAGGCACCATCTCCAGGCAACCAGCTCTTGGATCAGTCTCTCACTAGGGAGGTTCTGTAGGAGCCAGGTACCCTGAAAATTGTCTAGTTACCTAATTGACCCAACCCTCATAATGGCCCGGAGAGATAGTTCTTTTGCTCTCATTTTCAGGGGAAGGGGAAGTTAAGAGAGGAAGGTCACCTGTAGGGAGAACACAGCTTGTAAGAGGTGTGTGTTTCTGGTACTTTCAGTAGAGGAATAGACAACAAATCACTCACTTGGAGGATTTCTGTGCTGGGCGCAGAAATAGAAGTTTGAAATAATTTGCAGATTTTCTTATTCCAAGAGGACAGAATCAGGGCAGTTATAATCAACTCAAGGCAGGCCACAATATCACAATGGTAAAAGTTCAGCTTCCAAGTCTGGGGCTCCTTTCTGATCTTTTTTGACAATCCCACTTCCCCAGTTTCGCCATCCACAATATGGACAGCTTTTTTAGTAAGCTCAAGTTGACTCCACTCTGCACCTGTTGCTGTCCTTGGTGGTTAGCTCATGATCCTGACATCTCCAATACACTGGAATCGCCATAGCAACTGAGGCTGCACCTTCACTGATATCCTTTCCTCACCTCTCACAAAGCCAGGCCTCAGCTGATCTCCATGACCTTCACATTAGTACCACCTGGGATACTCTTACACAGTGTTTGCAAGTTCTGCTGCCAGCCAAGTGTGCAGCTTTGCCCTGCAATGGCCCACAGCTTCTGTGTGCTGATCCAGAAGGAATACTTTTCCGAAGATTTTGCCTTAATGATGCTAGTCTGTTATTAATCACAGCTGATTCTTCAGCCCCAGATGAGCAGTGCCTATTATCTCACTAAAGCAAAAGTTTCATTTCCAAAGATTTTAAATTCAAGTATCGCAGGAATGACGAGGATGAAGTCTTTGCTTCCCTCTGAAATTCACAGGCCATTGTTTGCATTTCTCTCAATATTCCTATTTTTCAAGCTCCTACAGCAAAAGCCCATTTAGCTCTGAACATTTCTAGCCCAAAGTTCCAAATGATCCCAAAATCCTCCCCAAAACAATATGGTCAGGTCTGCCACAGAAATACCACATGTTCCTGGCACCCATTTCTGCTCTAGATTGCTTCCTTGTTGCTGTGATAAAAGTCTAACCAAAAGCAACTTGGGGACTTGAAGGCGAAAGGGTTAATGTGGCTTCCATGCCCCACATTATCATTGGCAGAAGTTGGGGCAGGAACTCAGAGGCAGGAACTGAAGCAGAGACCATGGAAGAATACTGCTTAGTGGTTTGTTCCCTGTGGCCTGCTCAGATTTCTTTTTAGTACAACCAGGACCACTTGCCCAGAAGTTAGTTACCACCCATGGTGAGCTGGTCCCTCCCACATCAATCATTAACCAAGAAAATACCCCATAGACACACACATACAGGCCAATATGATAGAGACAATTCCACAGTCGAGGTCCTCTTTACTTAAGTGACTCTAGTTTGTGTTAAGTTGACCAATACTATCTAGCACAAGGCACCATATATAACCTCCACACTAAGTTCTGAGTGTAACTATCCATTCCAACTGGAGGTGCTTTGCTTGGTTGCATCCCCAGCACCAATAGAGAGAAAGGCTGGTTTTGTGGGGAGGGAGAAGGAAGGGCAGAGGGAGAGAGAATGAATCATATAATTGCTTTTTAACAGTTGAGACACTTAGGGCAAGAGTGATAAAGATACTTAATGTCTAGTAATTTATAAGTGGCTGAGGCTGAGTTTTAAACTGGTGTGTTTAATTCTAAAGACAATATCGTTTCTACTTTACACACTGGTCTGGTCACATTAGGATGGAGAAATGCATTCAAGCATGTGATCCAGGCCAGAAATCCAGGCAGTTTGAATGAACAAATGGATATTGATCATGCATTCCTGGAGAAAGTGATATTGCCCACACAGGACTTGCTAGCAATTCTTAGGGCTATAGTGGTTTGTTGGCCTAAAGGGAGCAGGAGAATATAAATATATACATTGTTTATCTGTGGAATTAACATTTCATGGTGAGTGTGGTTAGGGTTATAAAATCCTTAGGGAGTTGATAATGAAAAGGAATGGTTGCTCTAGAGGGACATCACAGAGAGGAGTGTGCTGTGATAAGGTTTTAGCATGTCAATTTGAAGACCCAGGCTCCAAAAGAGAATAGCAGGCATGACTCTTACTGCATTTTACCTGAAAGAAAGCCTACCACCTATTAGGATAAATGGTGTTTCTCTTTAGAATATTCTAGACTTGTTCCCAGTAGGAACCATCATTGTTCTTTTAGCTACAAGTCTGTCCTGATGGTCTGGTTAGACAGTCCCGAGCTGGGTGGCTGAAACTCTTGAATTCCAACCATTTAATATAAAGGGGGGAAATATACTTGCAAGAAATTACAAATCTGTTTCTCAAGGTAAGGGAGAGTTAGCTGAGGCAGAGAGTAAGCAGGATTGCAGAAGCAACCCGCAGCTACAAGTACAGTAAGACATTTTAACTCATTTTAATTCCCCTTATCCACATGGTGGGCTTTATGTGCAGCACCAGCAGCACCTTGAAGGGAATGCAACTTTTCAGGAGCGATGTGTCCTTACAGGGTGAGAAAGTAGTTTATGAGACTCTCGTGTGTGTGTGTGTGTGTGTGTGTGTGTGTGTGTGTGTGTGTGTGTGTGTGTGTGATGTTTTCAAACTTGAGAAGCACAGCTCTAGGCCAAGGTGTTCAGCCTTGGAGTCTTAGAATCAGCTGGAGAAATTAGGAACTAAGATTTCTAGGTTATATTCAAGGAGCATAGAGCCAGCATCTGCTTGGAAAAGCCTCATAGATGTGGATGTAGATGAGTGGCTAGCTTTCAGGCAAGAATAGATCATTCTACTGTTAATGGAGTCTGCCTTCAGAGTGCATTTGGAAGAAGTCGGGGCAAAGGGAGACAACAGAGAGGAAGGAAGCCCCCCATAAGTTCCCCCACAATGCTGAGCAAAATAGACCAGGGCATTCCTCCTTCCTTGTGCTTCCGAGCTTCCCCTGAAGATAGGGAAGAGATTCCAATGGCCTCACAAACTCTGCCCCTTTTCTCCATCTTCATCATTGCTCTTGAATGCTCAAGACTGTTAGGAATAGCAGCATTTTAAAGAAAATCATGTTGCATTAGCAGCATCATAAAGATAGATTCTTTTATAGCCAGGCAGTGATTCAGGCCTGCAGTGCCAGCACTTGGTAGACAGAGGCAGGAGTGGCGCAAGTTCAAGGCCAGCCTGGTCTGCATAGCTGGTTCCATATTTATATATAATGAGACACTAAAAAAATTGAGGAAATAAATAAAGAAGTTATTAAATTGCCTCTTAGGGCACCACAATTCTTTGTCTTTTGTGATCAAATACTACCAGTTGTTTTCTGCCACCTGGAACAGCAGTGGTTTCAATTAGAGGAATCAGCCGAAGGGAATTTGGAATACAGAGAAAGGATTGGATTTGGGACTGGTTTGGAACAGCAAATGCTGAAGAAATGGATGTAGTAGATGAAGTTCCTTGGTGGTGTAGTAGCTATGGTTTGTTAAATGAGGGATTACTTGATAGTTTCAGCTTAAATAAAATTTGGTTTGGTTAGTGGTTCCCATTTCATTTAAAGCTCAAATTACTTTTCTTTCTTGAAATTATAAGATGTTTTGGTGTGTGGGGGGGGTTGTTTTTGTTTTTTCATTTGTTTGATTTTGGTTTTTCAAGACAGGGTTTCTCTGTGTAGCCCTGGATGTCCTGGAGCTCACTCTTTAGACCAGGCTGGCCTTAAACTCAGAGATCCACCTGCCTCTGCCTGTAGTGGGTAGCCATTCCAGCCTTGACCTGGAAGTTCCAGCCCCCATTGAGGCTTCAGTAATGGTCATGCCTATAAGGCGGGGCTGAAAAAAGATGCTGAAGACCTGGGATCTGGAGGTGGGGGGCTCTCTTGGTGCCTGGACCCTGGACTCTGGAGGTAGACCAAGCAGAGTTCTCCAGAGAACACTGCCAGACTGCACCATACCTTTGCCAGACCCTAAAACCCACCTATCCCTTCATTTGTAAGTTACCCCATAAAATAAACCTCCCTTTTAACTACATGGAGTGGCCTTAATAATTTCACCAATATCCACCTCCTGAGTGCTGGGATTAAAAGCGAGCACCACCACTGCCTGCTCTGAAACCACATAGTATTTTTTTTAGCTAACTTTTCAACCTGGGACTGCAGGTCCATTGTCACATCACTACAGTGACTGTCTCACTGAGAGGTCTGTTGAATTATCAAAGATGGGATGCTTACTGATTCCCCAATGGCTGGAAATTCAGTGGTCGCAGGTGTCTTGGAAAAGCTTAAATTCTCAATCATCCACAGTACTTTTGACTTTTTGGATATAAAATTCTTTGTTGTGGTAGGGGCTGACCTGTTTACTGTAGAATGTTAGTAGCATCCCAAACCCTGGTGGGTGCCAGTGTCCAATTCACAGTTCTGATATGTAAAATATCTTCAGACATTGGCAATTATTATTCCCTGGGAGGCAGAGTTGTCCTAGGCTGAGAGGCACTTAACTAAGGCTTTAGAGAAATGAAAACAAATTTTTTTTTGTCTAGTAAGAGAACTCTTCAAGGAGTCCCTGAAGAGTTTTTTTTTTTTTTCAAGAGTCTTTGGTCTTAAGAATGGGAATTAGTGGACAGTCCACAGCTTTTCTTGTGCTACTTTAAGTATGGACTGTTCATTAGATGGCTTGCATGAATCAACTGTGATGTTAAAGAGTGCAAAGAACAGAGTGTGTATGTCCCACCACCTCCATTCATAAGTCAAAATCATAACCCCCAAGGTGATGCTTGTAGAAGGCAGTGAAGTCAGAAACCCCACTTATATGGTAGTATTTCCTTCTTTCATTTTTAGCTCTTAGAAGATAACCTGCTTAAAGCCTTTGTGGCTATTGGATTTACTTTTCCAATGTTTGCCAATGCCACAGCAGAATATGTTCCCTTCTCTGGACCACTCTGGAGGACTTAGAGGTTATCTCAACAGATAGTACATGATAGGTCCACTTTAGCATACCCATTTTTATAAGCCTTTGGTCACTATATGAGCATGTCAAGGTTTTTAAAGACTGAACAGATTTAATGTAAAGTTATTTTAACTCAGTAACAAGCAACTACTTTTGGACAGTTCTCAGTTCCCTTGTGCTTGTACTCTGAGTCCATATCTCTGCACTGGGGTACCCTGCACCGACCTGTAGAGCTGAATTGAGAAATCTTCACTTCTAAGACTGAAATCTTGTGTAAATGTCTCTGAAGTCCAACCCTAACCCACAACTACACAGAAAATGAAATTATGGGGAAAGTAATGCCCTTTCAGCTAAATTAATCCAGCAGGAAGCTACCGTAGATGAAGTCCAGCTTGCAGCTGACTTTAGAAATGAAGGTGGCAGCATCTATGGGAAAACCGAAACCAGTAGAAAGGGTCATTCCCACACTTCTGCTTGAACTTTTTTTTTTTTTTTTTTTAAATAGACTTAAGCTTTGGATTCGTTTCTTTGGAGTAAAACAGATGACTGTTGACAAGATTGTTTGTGAGTTACAGAAATTATTCCCTCTCTAGATTTCCAGTTCTCCTCTTTCTCCCATTCAGTCTTGGCTACCACATCAGACATGAGCATGCTTTGTCTTGTGTCAGTATTGAATATCATGACTCTTTGGCAGCAGACTGTAACTGCTCCAGGGTTGTCAATAGATGCATCAATACTTTTTCCTTAGCTGTGTCAATACCATTCATTATGTTCTAAGTTCCTTCACCTTCTCTCTTACTATTCTAAGGTAATTTTGGTCATTGCCCTTCTTTTCTCCGGAAGGCCTGCACACTACACCAGGATTTTTCTAGTGTCTTTGTCTCATTTCTTGGAGCACTTCCTGTTTACTGAAACTTTCCTTCCAGGTCCCTATCTTTCCCTTGTCCTCTTCCTTCCTTCTCAACCTCTTCTGCCTTCTTTGAGCACTACATTCTAGGCCCCTAACTTTTCCTTTTCTCTTTTGTTCTGCATTGGTCATAACATATTATTTTAATGGAAGATATCAAAATTCTACTGATTTGTGATTTATAATGCAATAGTCCCATAATTTGATGATGCTACCTTATGTTATGTATAGTGTTAATAAAATCTTTAACAATCTTAAATGCCTTGAAATAAGCTACTGATGGTTATTAATTAAGAATCCAAATTTTCCAATGAGGAAACTAATTTCCTATCAGGAAAGCTCAGAATTTTTCTCTTATCAGTTGGTAAGTGGATTTGAGCTGGGGAATGCCTAAATTAGAAGTTACTGCCATAATAATTACAGTTTACTGCTGACTAACAACTAGATTATCTCCCTCTTACTTGCATACACACTGGCACATTCAAGGACATACCTGTGTGTTCCCCTATCATTTCCAATGTAACTCATATAAACCCACATGAGTCACATCAATATTACCAACTATTTAACTCCAATCCTGCCTACTGTTTACTTCATTCTTACATTTTATTCTTCAGAAGTTTCCAAATCTAGAAGTACCTGTGGGCACTGTGTCCTGTGCTGCCCACATCTAGCTGTTCACCCTCTCATCTACCAGTGTGGTTACAGGTGAGTCTGCATCACTGAGGTTCCTGGCATCATTTCACATCTTCTGACCTCTTGCCACTTTTCTTTACAAAGCACATTTGGCTTTCCACACTGCTGTTATCTGTCAGATCTATATCTATCTATATGCCATATATACATTCCTGTGAGCTTGCTTTAAAACCTTCCTTAGTTCCATTTTTGAACACAGAGTAAATTTTAATATCTGTGCTATGCCAACCAAGGCTCCTGACAATTGCCCCAGCCAGTTTTGCAGTCAACTATTTTTCATTCATATGCACGTTCATTATATTTTTAGATGGATATAATGCTGTTGAGA
This sequence comes from Onychomys torridus, assembly GCF_903995425.1. Lineage (NCBI taxonomy): Eukaryota > Metazoa > Chordata > Mammalia > Rodentia > Cricetidae > Onychomys > Onychomys torridus. The sequence goes on from NC_050445.1 coordinate 60,512,005, forward strand.
TTCAGAAAATATAAACTTATTTCTAAAGTTGGCAGCAATTACTTTGACGTCTTAGTCACATACATTTTCAGTCTGTCTTAATTTGGGTTTCTATTACTATAAAAAGACACCATGATCACAGCAACACTTATACAGGACAACGTGCAAATGGGGCTGGCTTACAGTTTCAGAGATTTAATCCATTGTCATCATGGCGAGAAACATAGCGGTATGCAGGCAGACATGGTGCTGGAGAGGGAGCTGAGAGTTTTACATCTTGATCCACAGGCAGCAAGAAGTGAACTGGCTTGAGCATCTGAGACCTCAAAGCCTGCCCCCAAAAGTAATACACTTTCTTCAGGAAGGCCACACCTACTCCAAAAAGGCCACACTTCCTAATACTGCCACTCCCTATGGACCAAGCATTCAGCATTCAAACACATGAGCCTATGGGGCCATTCCTATTCAAACCACCACATTCCACTCCCTGGCCCCCAAAGGCTTGTAGCTATAATAAATGCAAAATGCATTTAGTCCAACTTCAAAAGTCCCCATAGTCTACAGTAGTCCCAAACTTATTTAAAATCCAAAGTTCAAAATCTTTTAAATGTAATCCCTTTTAATATCAAAATAAAAAAGCAGATCATCTGCTTCCAGCATACAATGGCACAGGATGATAAACATTACCATTCCAAAGGAGGAAAGGGACCAAAGCAAGACTGAAAACCAGCTGGGCAAACTCCAGATTCTGCGTTTTCATGTCTGACGTCAAAGCACTCTTCAGATCTCCAGCTCCTTTCAGCTTTGTTGACTGTAACACACTTCTCTCTCTTGGGCTGTGTCCACTCCCTATTCACAGCTCTCCTGTTGACAGGTACCCCAAGGCCCTGGCATCACCAATATCTTGGAGTTTCCAAGGCAATCCAGCCTTCAGCTTCACAAGTTCATGGAATGGACTCTCTAGGCCTCTGTTCAGGGACATCCCTGACACCCAAGCCTGGCCTCAAGAGCTTTCCTTAGTCTAAGAGGGAGATTCCCCTGTTGTTCAAATTTCTAAAGGTCTTATAATAAAAAATCTAGAGCAAGATATAGGGGTGAATGCTGAAAAAGCAGAGAGAAAAAGGAACAAGCCACTGCTATGTTTCACCTCACCAACTCCATGAATCCTCTGACTGAATTCCTGAGTTCTCACCCAAAAGGCTCCAGCCAAAAAAAGCCTCTAGCTGAAAGGGACACTTCTGCCGATAAAAGTCTTTTAGTTCCTGTCTCCTCACGCCTTACATACCTTTCTCTGCCCAGCCATCACTTCCTGGGATTAAAGGCATGTGTGCTTCCCAGTACTGGGATTAAAGGTGACTGCTAATAATCACACAACAGAGTCAATAGCACGCTGTTTTGAGATTTCTTATGTCAATGCAATTAATCCAAAACTCTTCACTTTAGCCTTAGGCAGACTTTTCAGACAAGGGCAAAAAGCAGCCCCATTCTTCACAAAATATTACAAGAATGATCTCTAGGCCACATGTTAATATTCTTCTCCTCTGTAACCTCTTGAGCCAAGCCTCACAGTTCAAATCACCCTCAGTACCACTGTCTTCCATGTTTCTACTAGTATGGCCCATTAAACCTTACTTAAAATGTTCAACTACTTTTCTAAGCTAAAGTCCCAAAGTCCAAATTCCTGTAAACAAAAACATGGTCAGGCCTATCACAGTAATACCCCAGTCTCTGGTAACAACTTTATTTTAGATTGGGTTTCTATTGTGAAGAGACACCATGACCATGGCAACTCTTAAAAATAAAAACATTTAGTTGAAGTTGGCTTATAGTTTCAGAGATTCAGTCTATTATCATCATTGGCAGGAAACATGGCAGCATTCAGGCAGACATTATGCTGGTGAAGAAGCTGAGAGTCCTACATCTTGATTTACAGATAGCAGGAAGTAAACTGGCTTGAACTTCTGAACTCTCAAAGCCTGCCTCAACAGTGACTTCACTTCCTTCAACAAAGCCATACCTCCTGCTAGTACCACTCCCTGTGAGCCAAGAATTTAAACACATGAGTCTATGAGGGTCATACCTATTCAAACCACCACACAGTCCACGGTGACTTTGTCAGTCAGACTTTTCCTCATTGTGACAAATACCTATGGAAACAACTTCAAAGGAAGAATTTCTTTTCCCTCTTTTTTTGTCAGAGCCTAGTTCATGGTTGACTCAAAGCGACATTTCTGGGATGTGGTGAGACAGAGCATCATGGCAGAAGAGTGTGGTGGAATAGAGTTAGCCTGGGGAAAGAATGAGGGACCAATACACCATTCTAGGGCATGTTGACAGTCGCCTACTTCTTCCAGCTAGGCCCAACTCCTCACTCACCCATCATAATGCTGTTGTATTACAAATCTACCCAAGGAGTAATAAGCATATTGATAAGGTCAGAGACTTGAGAATCTGGTTCCCAAAGTGCAACATTAGTCAGAAACTAAGACCTCAATCTATCACTTTGTGGGGAGGTATCTCAGATTCAAACCATGAGAGTTACTTTAAAAGTACACAATATTCATGCAAGGTTACACTTTTTTCCCTTTTTAAATTATATTTGTGTTTTAATTTTACACATCAGCCATGGGTTCCCCTATCCTCCCCACTCCAGTCCCCGGCCCCCCCTTTCCCCCCAGCCCCTCCCCTCCATTCCCATCTCCTCCAGGGCCAAGACTCCCCAGGGGATTCATTTAAACCTGGTGGATTCAGTCCAGGCAGGTCCAGTCCCCTCCTTCCAGGCTGAGCAAAGTGTCCCTGTGTAAGCCCCAGGTTCCAAACACCCAGCTCATGCACTAAGGACAGGTCCTGCAAGGTTTGAGGGAAAGAGAGCTCAGGGGAGCAGGAGATCCCAGCTGGATCAAGAACAGAAAAGGAGAACAAGGAATAACAGACCATGATAAATGAAGACCACATGAGAACAGGAAGAAGCAAAGTGCTCGAGAGGTCCCCAGAAATCCACAATGATGCATCCACTGTAGACTGCTGGCAGTGGTTGAGAGAAAGCCTGATCTGACTTAGTCTGGTGATCAGATGGCCAAACACCCTAATGGTCGTGCAGGAACTCTCATCCAATAACTGATGGAAGTGGATGCAGAGATCCTTGGCCAGGCCCCAGGTGGAGCTCCAGGAGTCCAATTGTCAAGAAAGAGGAGGGACTGTAAGAGTGTGAATTGTTGAGACCAAGATTGGAAAAAGCACAGGGACAAATAGCCAAATGAATCGAAGCACATGAATTATGAACCAAAGGCTGTGGAGCCCCCAACTGGATCAGGCCCTCTGGATAAGTGAGCCAATTGAATAGCTTGAACTGTTTGGGAGGCATCCAGGCAGTGGGCAAGTTCACACTTTTTTTGTTTGGAAGGAAAGCCATTCTCATAACATGTATATGATCAAGTAAATTATATTTTCATTAAATGTTTATTTTAAGTTTCAGTGTTTAATGATTTAAAGAAACTTTTTTTTTTTTTTTTTTGGTTTTTCGAGACAGGGTTTCCCTGTGTAGTTTTGCCCCTTTCCTGGAACTCACTTTGGAGACCAGGCTGGCCTTGAACTCAGAGAGATCCACCTGGCTCTGCCTCCCGAGTGCTGGGATAAAGGTGTGCACCACCATCGCCTGGCTAAAGTCACTTTTTAAATCAAAGCTGTTAGAAGCTATTGATTTAGCCATGTGTGATGGATGATAAATTTGATTAAATTTGGTATTTGAGAGAAGAAGGATGGAAGATTGTATGGGAGGAAGCTACTAGTCTCAAAGTCTGTGTAGAGTAAGGAGATATTTTATTCATTATTCTCAATAACTTAAGTGAAGTAGTTTTTAAAAAAACATTTCTGGCTTTTATAACAGACAACAATAAGAGGATTATGAAATAGACATACTGTAGAAACTGGATTTTGTTGTCATCTGGAAGAGAAGGGAGATGAAATTATTTTTCTATTTAATGAAGTCCCAACTCAACTCTTTAGGCAGCACCACCAGGACAACATCCTCTGCTTGGTCCAAGGGAGGTAGTGAGCAGAGACTGGGGGAGGTAGGCTGAGGACTCCAGATGTGGGCTCCAGCCTCATACATGTTTGCATAATCATCTGAACTTCAACAAATCAAAACTTTGATGCTTATCCATTTATTTACTTTGTATTCCAAATGGGGATAAAATACAAAGTTGTGGTGAGATGCATAAGAAGTCAGGTAACTTACAAGGAACTTGTAAGGTCCATTCCCTTTTCTCTAGGGTCATGTTTCTAAATTCTTCCTCTATGTGTAGTATTTCAATCTCTAGGACTAGATACATCTGTAAAGCTGATTTAGGCCACTTAGTTGATAAGTATGGATAATCAGAAGCATCTTGTAGGTTATTTGCAGTTACACTGTTAATCACAAAGATGCAGAGAGAAAGACCACCAACCCAAATCATCATGGACAAGCTTTTTTTTTTTTTTTTTTTTTTTTTATTTGTGTAGATGGGCTGCATCACACTTTAGGTGGGATTCAAGAGATCACCATTGGACATGGGGGAAGATATGGGCTTTATTGGCTCAGGGGTAGAGGGTTTCCAGATGGGGTCTTTGGCAGGTAAAACAGACAGGGTTACAGGCCCAGAATATAACAAGGTGGTCATAGGAAGGTAGTCATAACAAACTTTTGAAACAAAGATGGGGTTACAAGATGGTCCTCACAATTTTTTGAAACAAAGACATAGTTGCTGTTTCCTGGAATAGGCAGTACAGAACCATTTGTAGTTACAGGTAGAACATAGCCCAATCCTTGAGAAACAGATTTAATCATAAATAGCATTGAATCTAGTTTGTCTTTACATAAGATGGCTTTTATACATAAGATGGAGGCAGGTTTATTCATCATTCTCTGCTTGTCTTATGTGTCCCTGTCAAATCCTTGGTAGGGTACCAGCATTCTATTCTTTATCTGGGGGAAACACAATTTGTAATGCATCAAAAGATGCTTGGCCTGCTAATAAAGTATTCCTCTTTGGTCAGCATAGAAAGAACAATCTTTTTAAGGCTGTATAATCTTGGTATGCCAGTAGATATTATAGATAGCCATTTTGTCTGCTATGCCAAGGAGTTTCCTTTTGATCTAATATTCTAGCCTTCTATTGGGGATAAGTGGTGATGTATTCTCTTAACTACTTCCTGCTGAATTTTTTTATTATGAGGCCACTGTCAGGGTCCAGGAAGGTTGGGAGTTTGGCAAAGACAGGGAGGGGATTGGGGCAATGGGGTATTTATCAGAAGTGTCTGGTTTCCTGACCTAGATGAAGAGACAGGGAGTAGTCACATTGACTGCACTGGTTTACATCAGCTTTCAGCAAATCCAGAGCTTCCCATTTTTGTAGGATTATCTGGGGCTGGCATGCTGTAGGTCACCTTTGGAGCAGTTTATAGTCTGGACTGATTTCTGGATGGTGGAACTCTGCCAAGACAGATATAAACTAGGAACTGAAGTTAAAGTTAAAGAACTTAAAGGAAACTTATATTTGAATCTTCCACCTTGGAAATAGGCAGTAGGCAAGGAAGCTTGGGCTGTTGATTGATAGGAGTACTTATCTAGAGTCTATTTGACCTGTGAGAGATGGATTTAAGTTTTATGACTTTCTTGACTCCCATTGTTTTTTATATTACCATTGTTTGCAACCTGTATTGAAATCCATAAAATAACTGGAGTAGACTCATGACTTTGAGTCATTACAAAAGTTATGACTTTAGGTTAAAAGGTGTGAACATTGTTTTTTGGTCCAGAAGGCTGGGTGTATATTGGACAGAGATGATTTTAGCATGATGAGAAGCATCTTTAAGCCTATACTTAGAAGACAACCAGGGTTAGCACATTTTGGAGACTTGCCCAGAACTACAGACATTGATAGATAAGGTCTTTGTTTTAAGATTACCTATGTAGCTTTCTAATTATTAACCTTGTGTTATAAGCTTTAAGGCAACTTTTGTTACATATTCTACAAGTTTTTAACCATATTAAATAAACTTATAAACTCCTGAGATACAGAAAGTTCATATAATAGTCTTGAGATAAAGTTTATATCTTAGTAAAAGTTTTAGACAGGTACATGAAACCAATATTCTAATTTTTTAGCCTTTCTGCCTTGCTCTTTTTCATCTGCACAAAATCAGGTGGGTTGCCTGACATAAGACAGAAACTTTCCAACTCCAGAGCCAGACTTTCAATGTAGCAGAAGAGCATAAAACACAATTTCAACACTATCCATATGCAAAAGACATTTGAATCCCTGCTAAGCTGAATCCAGTGAACAGAAAGCTCAGAGATAGGAATTCTGAGCCTTGGCTATTGAAGTAGCCATAGCAAATGGCAGCAGCAGATTTGGGCCTAGGTGTGGGTGGGAGTGCATAAAGCTGCCCAGGGTGGCATACTGGGAAGATGGTGTCTGCATTGTTCCAGCCTAGCAGCATGGGATTGGTGTCAGTTAGAGCTTGGTCCACCTGTAACTGGAGAAGATTAATAGGGGCACAGAAAGACAAATAAGGAGTGGAAACAGCAAAAATGAAACCAATACACAGAACACAGGATGTACCAGAGATGGAGACAGGAAAAACAAAACCAATACAACAACAGGGACAATGACAACAACAGTTGGGGTCATTCAGAGATTCACCAGTTCAACCAAAGGAAAGTTTTTGTTTTGTTTTTGACACAAATAGGATGCTTTTTCTCAACTGTCTCCCTGTACAACCCAGGTGCCAGGAACCCACCAGAGACTTCCTACGTGTCAGATTTCCCTGGTTCAGATAGGCCAGGCCTCTCCAATTCCTACTCAGGCTCCCAGTAATGCCTGATGTTCTATCCAATCTCAAGGAATGTCCTCAGGGTTCCTTGGCTCTTTTGTGCAGCCTAATCATTGAAACCCTGTCAATGGGCACTCATATGCTAGACCTCTCTGGCTTGTCAGATCCCAGTCTCACCAGGGTGTCCCCAGGGTCCCAAGGTGAGTCAAAAAAAAGGACTAGTGACTCTGGCCAAACTCCCAAGTAACAGGATGAGTGTGTGATATTTTGCTTATTGACATAGATGGGGGAATGTTGGATCTCATCAGAATCCCTCCACATCCTCAAATGGGAATCCCACAAAACCAAAATGGAACCAGATATCACAGAAAAAGTTTCTATGACTTGCCAGAAGAGGTCTCCATAAAAACGTGCTTCATGTTTTCTTTTCTGGTGCAGCAGTTTGCTCAGGCAGTCCACTGAACTGAAGGCATGACTCAGAGCCTTGGAATGTCTCCAAGGTGAGCAGCCTATAGGGAGCAGCTCTTCAGTCCTGGAGGGCTGAAGGGAAGGATCTAGCTTCTGTATTTCTGAATTTGGGTTAGGGTCTTGATCTCGCTGGGCCGCTAAACATTAATCCCAAAGATGCAGGGAGAAAGACCAGCAACCCAAATCATCATGGCCAAATTAATTAAAGCAAGCAATTAATTAAAACAAGTTTTTTTATTTGTGTACATAGGCTGCCTTCCCTTAAGGCATGGTTCAAGAAATCATCATTAGACATGTGGAAGATAACAGCTCAAGGGTAGGGAGTTTCCAAATTGGGGATTTGGAAGGCAAAATAGGCAGGGTTACAAGAGCTTATCAAACTAGTCATAACAACCCTATAAAACAAAAGTAGGGTTGCAAGATGGTCATTACAACTTTTTGGAACAAAAACATGATTGCAAAGTGGTTGTAAGGTGGTCAGAGAAAAGTGGTCTGGACAACAGGTGACCATAATAACCTTTTGAAACAAAGGCATGATTGCCATTTCCTGTAACAGGCAGTATGTAGTTAAAGTTACAAGTAGGGCATAGCCTAATCCTTGAGAAACATGTTTACTCATAAACAGGAATGAATCTAGTTTGTCTTTACTGTAAGATGGCTTTTAAGCCCAAGATGGAGGCAGGCTGGCTCATCAATATTAAAGAGGCTCTAAGGCCAGTACCCCACTTAATGCTTTTCTTCCTTTCCAGAATGGATTTCATTTTCTATCTGTGAAGAAATCAGACACCAGCAAGTAATACTGAGATAAAAAAAAATGTTTTAGATGTAATAAATATTTAGATGCCTACTTAATGCCAGAGGTGTACTGAGAGCTTCAGATAAAGTAAATTCTTTACTTGAAGTGCTTCTGCCTGATGTGAGACATAGATTTAGCTCAAGGTCTATGGGCAGGTAGGTCTAAAAGAACAGAAACAGAGTTCTAAGTACTTCAGACAAGAGAATAAATGGAGAGATGCATCCTACCTGGGGATGGAATAAAGTTTCATTACAGAATTAATTTTGTGAGCCACTGTCACAGACTTCAAAATTCAGTCCTACTGTCTGTCAAGGATTGTCTGTCTGGTGAATTTAATACCAATCCACAAAACAGCAGGTCTGTATCGGTTGCCACATCCTCCTGTCTCTGAGAACAGGAGAAGGAATAACAGCGAGTAATGTGCAGACACAGAGAGAAAACCACAAACAGGAAATTAAAACAATTCTAGGCAGTAATTTTCTCTAAAGGATATATAAACAAAAGCAGACACAGTATCATTTGTGCTGCTGTGAACAGGAGGCCTCTGAACAGCTGGCTGGGTCTCATTGTTCTCTCTAAGTCCTCTGTTATTCATTCACACTGCTTTCTGGCAGTCAGACCATACATATGGCTTTGTTCACACTCTCTCTACATCTCTTTCCTTTATTTTACTTCTCCCTCTCCTCATTATCTTCTCTACCCCCTGCATGGCCTAGCAGGGTCCCTAGGCCTTTGAAGTGCTGAAGAGTCCCATTAGAATGAGGAAGCTGCCATGGGCCCCAACTACCCAGACAAGCAGAACATGGGAAGTTGTGGGAGGCTGAGAACAGACTGGGAACACCCGAGAGAGGCTGCTGGTCCCCTAGAGCAAGCTGTAACTATTTCCTATCACCTCTGCTCTACAACTTGGAGCTGTTTGTCTCAGACATCAGGTCAGAGTGCTCAGCTGCTATTGACCATCAGAAACTTCAAGGGAGCTTCTAAATGTGTCATCCACTAGACATGGAACTCTTGGTTGGAAGCCAAGTCTGGCAGTGTTTTATAACACTACAAGTTTGTTTCTCTGGTGTGCAGGCAGAGCTGAGAACCACAGGAGTGAATTCAATTTTGTAACATTTTCATTCCAGAATTAATTTTGTGAACCATTGTCACAGAATCTGGCAATCTAGCTCCTTTAATGACCAAGCATACAATGACATCAAAGCCCAAATATTTTCAAATACTTTTTTTCTTACTTGTCTCTATTATGTTTGTTGAAAATAGAAGTGTTGTGCAGGTTTTCACACCTAGAGGAATGGGACAGAGTATCCTGTGGGTATCTAGATGCAAGATATGGTGGGGTCTAGAAGTAAAGTTTGAGCTTAAGTTCAGTAGTAGGAGCATCTATTAGTAGTGGACATGGCATATTAAAATTCCTGCTGCAAGCCAAAGGCTTTTCTAGTCACCACTGTTAGGATTATTCAATGGGGATTCTCTGGCGGGTCTAGGCCAAGGTGTGCTGCTAAGAGATCACAGCATGAAACAAGAGGTTTATTGGGGTGGGGAGGTGATAGTCATCTTGGAGTGGGGACATGAGAGAGTGGTAAAGACAGACAGAGACTGGAGACAGAGAGAATGAGAAAGAGCCAGAGAGAGAACAAATTAGAGAGAGATAGTCAAGAGAGAGAGAGAGAGAGAGACAGACAGAGAGCAACCTGGGATGGTAAGCCCTTTTAATGGGTGAGTTTGTCGCATAGGGAAAATACACAACTCCTAGAGACATGGGAATGTGCTGCACCTTGCCTTGTTGGGGACATACATAAGCTGCTGATGCTGAATCACTGAAGGCAGGTTGCAGGAGTGTCTGACTTAAACAACCACTAGTCTCATGATTGGCTTAAAACCCTACAACAGTACTTTGAAAACAGAAGCTGTGAAGCTTCACATTGAATTTTATACTTTCACTAGCAAATACATTTTTTTAAAACTTTATTTTATATGCATTGGTGTGAAGGTGTCAGATCCCCCAGTAATGGACTTATAGACAGTCATGAGCTGCCATGTGGGTGCTGGGAATTGAACTCAGGTCCTCTGGAAGAGCAGCCAGTGCTCTTAACCACTAAGCCATCTCTCCATCCCCCAACAAATATACTTTAATTCACTTATCTATTACAAAAATGAAAAATTTATGACAGGGTTAGAACTAAAAAGTAATTAGCATTATATCCTCTCTCTCTCTCTTTCTCTCTCTTTCTCTCTAACTCTCTCTCTCTCTCTCTCTCTCTCTCTCTCTCTCTCTCTCTCTCTCTTTGGTTTTTCAAGACAGGGTTTCTCTGTGTAGTTTTGGTGCCTGTCCTGGATCTTGCTCTGTAGACCAGGCTGACCTTGAACTCACAGAGAGCCACCTGACTCTGCCTCCTTAGTGCTGGTACTAAAGGAGTGTGCCACTACTGCTCAGCCATTATATTCTCTTTTATAACTCATATTTCTTCAATTACCTGCATTTAGTCCTCTCATCCCCTAACATTTAGCTTTTATTACTCTCTCTTTTACATTTTCTACTGTACCCACATGCATGGTTTATGGTGATATTTTATTTGTACTGAAATGTGATTTTATTTGTATGTTAATAAATAAAGTTCCCTGGGGGTCAGAGCTAATAGCAAGCCATAGCAAGAGCCTGGCGGTGGTGGCGCACACCTTTAATCCAGATCACATGACAGATAGATCTCTGTGTGTTCAAGGATACAGCCAGCATGGAGACACATGCCTTTAATCTCAATACTAACTACAGAAGACATGGAGGTCATTATAGACAGGCAGTGGTGAGGAGGTCATGTGGTTGTGTTTACAACCAATGAGAAGGCAGAACAGAAAGTCAATAAAAAGACAGATACACAGGAAGCAGGTCTCTTGCTGAGTGGCAGTGAAGGGTAAGAAAGGGTTTTTAGTATCAGCTCTTAACTACTGCTCTGACCTCTTGGGCTTTTAACTCTGCATTTGGCTCTGTGTTTCTTATTTAATAAGACCATTACATCTACAATGGTTTTTCTCTCTTTGTGACTGTGTGACCACACTTAATATTATACATTCATTTTCCTGCAAATTTTGTGATTGAATGTTTCTTTAGAGCTGAACAGTTTTAATACACACCCATACATACATATATACATGTGTATATACCTATACACCAAATTTCATTATCCATTTATCTGTTGATGGACAACTAGGTTGATTTCAATCCTATAGTGAGTAAAGAAAGCAGCAAGGGGCTGGAGAGATGATTCAGAGGTTAAGAACACTGAATGCTCTTCCAGAGGTCCTGAGTTCAATTCCCAGCACCCACATGGTGGCTCTCAACCATCTGCAATGAGATCTAGCATCTTCTTCTGTATACATAATAAATAAATAAATCTTTTTAAAAAAGAAAGCAGCAATAAACATGGAGGTATAAATATCTCCATGGTCGGTATGGGTAACTTGAGAATCTGTGATATTATGAAACAAGATAGAGAGAGTTGGCCAGATGAACTTAAAGCAAGGATGTTTGGGCACATGGACCAAAGAAATGGATAACACTGACAAGGCTAGACCAGGGGAAAGGAGGCTGACAGGGTAGTTACTGAGATAGGATGCAGCTGTATGTGACCATTCAGCTGCTGACATTGGACAATGTCTGCAGGTGAGCCTGACCTATGTTCCAAGGAAGTTTTCTTGTTTGGGGTCGTGTGGAACCTGACTCCAAGTCAGGCCTTAGCAGAAACCCTGTTCCACTAAGGTGCATCTGGTAAACCACTTGTGCAAGAGAGTAAAGGGGCTTTTTCCTTTACTCGCAGGGACTCAGATGATGGGGTGAGATTTGCACACATTAAGGATAATCATTTTCAACTACATCTAAAAATTACCTTTCCAGTAAGATCTAGTGTTTGACCAACAGTTAACTGACACCATATCCCAGCCACTCTATCATAAAGTGTGAATATCACTAAACTCTTATTACCTGGTCAACAGGTGCTGCAGAGATGGGAACATCACATACAGGATGTTGTCACATATCTCTGTAAGCTGCATCTGGAGGCATGTATGGACACCAGTGGTGTATCACGGTAGTGAAGAGGTGTCTAGTGGCTGACTTTTGCTTGCCAGCTATGTGCAGCTTTCCCTGGAGAACACCTCTAGGCTCACTTCATGGCAAGGACTATCCTCAGATATCTAAGGTCTCCATCAGAATTGTAAAGGGAGGTATTCTTTGCTGTCTGAGTGGGTCTGTATTCCTGCCAAATCTTCCAAATGGATGATTTTCTGGTCTAAGCAATTTCCTAATAGGATTTCTACTAAAGCCTGTTTGGAAGCTGTGAACAGAGCTAATGGTAGCACCAAATGGCTTAAATTGGTACTAAGGATTAAACTGATCTTGGGAGCTTTAACCGGTGTATTCTTCTAGCCACTGGTGAGATTCTCTTTTAATTGCTTGAGGGTAGGGTACTGTCATATTTTTTTTTTTTTTTTTTTACGGTTTCCCATTTGATTCTATTATATAACCAGGGTTGGGGAATCACAGGCTAGTTTCTTCTAGAAGCAGAACTGGGCCAAACAGGTGCTAGCTGTTGGTAAAGTACAGGTATAACAGTGTGGAAGAGTCTCAGCCTTGGTTGGACTCACAGGGCATTCTGGAGCATAATTAATTCCACCTTTGTCCAGCCTTTAAGGAACAAAGTAAAGCACTCCTACTTCAACAGCAATCAGTTATTAGGAGAAATGGAAGCTTCCGCCACCTCCAAGGACTCCCCAGTGCCCAGGGCCACAGAACTGAGGAAGCTCACAGGTTGAACAGTGATCAGCAAGCCCTCAGACACTGGAGGATTCCTGCCCACAGTGGCTGGAAGGCATCCCAGGGGGATTTTAATGGAGCACAAGAGTTTTCATATAATACGTAAGTGGTTATTACTGCTATTTCTAGGTCCATTTTAGTTGGTACAGCTCTGAGTGAAGTCATTAGGGAAACCCATTATATAAAATATCTGCTTCAAGGTTATAAAAAGCAATCTTTATTGCTAATCACACTTTCCAAATGTCAGATCAGGAACTCTGAAGGGTCTGAGATTCTCCTCCTACTTGTTAACTAACAAGTTAGCTTGACAGTTTTATGGATGTTGGCAGAAGCCATGAGATCCTCAGTCAGAGACAGAGAGTTTAATTACAGTAACAGCAGTAGCCAGGGCATGTGTTTTGCCATGATTTTGAGACCTTAATTCCAGAGGGCAATTGAAAAGTTCTAGATGATGTGTCCTCATGCTATGAACAGATGAGGCTACAGAGAAGAAGCTTGGGCCTAAAGAACCTGCATCTTCCTTAATCATTAATGAGCGAGGCCTCACATTGGTAAAGGGAAACACTCTTGTCTAAGACTATTTCCATAGAACCACTGTGGAAGATAGTTTGGTACAGTCAATGTCTCTGCCTACAAGACATGCAGAAGAAATAGGAGATGTGGATCATTATTTGTCTCCTAAAAGCAGGGAGGCAAGAATAGGGGTTTCTTTGGTAGCTAAACTTGCCTTGGTAAATAGACATTCAATGGTACTAGTGGCCTTTGGTATAAGGGTGGGCTGATTCAAGATTGGCCAGACTTGGGAAAGAGACTAGGGATGGTAGATGCTGTGAGACTGCCAGGTGACACCCTCTTCAAATGTCATTTGGTATTAGAAACACTGAGATGAGCTGGGCAGTGGTGGTGCACGCCTTTAATCCCAGCACTCAGGAGGCAGAGGCAGTCGGATCTACAGAGTGAGCTCCAGGACAGGCACCAAAGCTAAAAAAAAAAAAGAAAGAAACACTGAGATCAACAAATAAGAAATGGTTGGATTTGTCATGTTCAGAAAGCCTCAGGATTCATTCATGTCTATGCATTCTTGGGCTTTTCATTATGAGGCATTGAGTTTTGGCTAACATCTATAAATTTCTCAGCTCCTAACTTCTCAGAGGGGCAGACACAAAGGGTCAGGGCAAGAACTCAAGGCAGGATGCAAGAGGCAGGAACTGATACAGAGGCTGTGTAAGAACACTGCATATAGGCTTGTTCCCCTTACTTAGCTTACTCAACCTGCTTTTTTATACAACCCAGGGCCACCCCACTCCAAGGAATAACAATACCCACAGTGGACTGAACCCTCCCCCATCAATCATTAATCAAGAAAATGCCCTATAGACTTGCATACACGCCAATCTGATGGAGGCATTTTCTCAATTGAGGTTCCCTCTTCCCAGGTGACCCTGGCTTGTGTCAAGTTGACAAAAAACTAATCAGCACAGGCCCAATTTCAATAACCCCCTTCAAAAGTCCTTTCTTTTGCCTGCTCTCTCATTTCTCAATATATATGCAACAATTTCCAGCTTTGGATCCACTGTCTTCTTTCTTCATGTCTGAACTTGTTGAGTGTCTTTAAAGAAAAATCCTCCCTCGAGGAACATACACTGCTTGTTTTCTGTCCTCTTCGATGATTTTGACCATTCTTAACCAACCCCCTTTCCATTTGCAGTTATTCCATGCATTTTTATTCATCATGTGACAGGGGACTTGCATGATTGTTTTGGTTCTCATAAATAGATAAAGGTTCATACAAAGGTAAAGTTGTCTAGGAAGTTTGAAGGTTCCTTTTGGACAGAGTTTCAGGCCTTAACCATGTAAGAAATATCTGGGGCATGCTATGCTACTTCTAACAACAGTGATAACAGTAACAATGCAGTGATATATCCATATCTATATCTATATCTTTTTAAATATATAGGGATGTTGTGCTAAATGATATAGAGCAGCAGCTGAGGAACAAATACTGCACAGTTACACTTTCCTGAGATATCCAGGATACATAAGCTCAGAGAAGCAAAGGGCAGAATGATGGTTGCTAGGGGTCGAGGACAAGGGACAAGAAACATTATGTCAGTTTATATAAAGTTTCAGTTATAAACATAAATTCCAGATCCTTGCTGGACAGTGCTGTCACTGTTGATAACAATACTTTATTGTAAACTTAAAGTCTGTTATGAAGGTAGATCTCATCAAGTGTTTTTATCACAATAAAAATATAATGTTACATTTTTAAAACATGAGAACATTTTTTAGCACCAAGAAGTTCCAGTCTGCTTGATAATAGCTATGCTTTTATGTGTATTCCAGTGATTGGAAAATATTTCAATCAAGTCAGTATGAATGTAGTAAAGCTTTGAAATGAGCTTATGTTTTCTTTATCACAACAGATGGATATGTGTCTGAAAAATGTTCCCTTGTGTGAGAGAAATAGCTAACTATAAAGGAGGCAATCCCAATAGTTAAGGGCTTAAGAGTTTAATACCAAGAAGACTGAGATTTATTCTGTAGGCAAGTGAAGTCAGAAGAGGTCTCACAGCAAAGAAGCAAAATTCAATTGATTGAATTTGCTGGAAGATGGCTTTGGTAGTAGTGTGGAAAGCCGAGTGGTGCAGGGCAAGTCCAGTAGCAGAGGATCAGATAAGAGGAGAATGATGCTGTCAGGAGCCACAGTGGTACAGGGAGGCCCCTGCTAGACGTGGAAGAATGCCAGAGACCACACAGTCATGGGCATTCCGACACTTGGAAGATCAGTCAGACACCAAGACAATAAACAAAAGAAGGAATATCAGAGGATGCGGCTTCTCTGTGAATGTTTTGTGGGGGAAGGAGTAGGAAAAGGGGGGATATAGATAACAGAGTGGGATTCTCTACATCCATACATGTTTTATATGCACAAATCTGCCCAATAATATACTCAAAGTATATATAAACATTACAGTGTCACATGCATGTAGACGATATCCAATAAGCTTCTGTGTAAGTGGGTCTAAATCTGAGGCAATAGTGGAAGAACTTCTGTTAGCAGGAGGCTGTGACACTAAAAAACAGATTATGAGACATGGTAGGCTTTTCTCCCTGACCTCTCTTGGGCAGTCTAGATGCTTGCTGAGAGAGTTGGCATTTTTGGAGATTCTGTATGTTATTATAAACACATTTCATACTAGCCAATGAAACTCAAATGTCCACAAGGGTTTTGGTTTTAGACTCTCTGCCAAACACTGATTGAGACATAGATTCTGAAACAGTGTATCTGAGGATTTCAGGAAACACTGGCATGCACCAGTGGGGGGGAGGGGGGAGAAAAGGATGAACAAGGGGTCATGGTAATCAGGCAGCTTCAGTGGGAGGCATCCTGGGGACCTTCTGGAAAAGGATACAATTCCAGTTGACAGCTCAGGTCCCAAGAGTAATGGCCCAGGGTCAGACCTTTGTAAACCCGAAGGTCTGAAGGATGTGAAAGGGGTGAATGAATAATGTCTGCTACCCCAGGCTTAAGAAAAAATGATACAGCTGCATGTAATGGCACACACCGTTGATCATAACACTTGGAAGTCAGAGGCAGGTAGATCTCTGAGTTAGAGGCCAGCCTAGACTACATAGTGAGTTCCAGGTCAGCCAGAGTTATATAGTAAGATCCTGTCTTGAAAACAACAATAGGAGGAGGAGGAAGAACAGGAGGAGGAGAAGTGGGGGAGGAGGAGGAAGAATGGGGGGGAAGAGGAGGAGGAGGAGGGGGATGAGGGGGAGGGGGAGGAGGAGGAGAAGGAGGAGGAGGAGGAAAAGGAGGGGGAGGGGGAGGAGGAGGAGGGGAGGAGAAGATTTGTACAAGCAGCAGGCCTCTGTGCTTATTGAAATCAGCAAGAAACACAGAAACAATATAATCTTAACTGAGCAGGAAGGGAAATGTCAGCATAAGCAAATGACTGGGCTTATGTGTTCAAAGGAAGTAGCAGGTGCAAACATCCTGGAGCTCATTGGTCTTTATCCCAGTATTCTTTCAAGTATTCTTTTACTAAATGAATGCACGGAGTGACACAGCCATATTTACACAAAAGTATGTAACACACTTTGAACATGTCCTCCCACACACCTGAAACTCTCCCCTTTGATCCCTCCCCACTCTGATTAGTCTCCTTTGATCCCCTGGAATCTAGGGCCTAGTTTCTCCTCTGCATTCACGTCATCTATACATAAATTATTTTATGTATCTATCAATTCTAGGGCCCACAATCTGAGTGTTCTTATTATCCAGTACTTAAGTGTGTTAACCAGCTTTGCAACATATACTGGAGACAACTTAAAAAGATGAAAGGTTTTTTTGGTTTTGGGGGTGGGTTTGTTTGTTTGCTTGCTTTTTGATTTATGATCTTAGAGATTTCAGTCCGTGTTGGATTGGCCTGTTTGCTTTAAGTATCTGGTATACCATGTCATGTCAGAAACACATGGCTACCCAAGCCTGTCTTCTACACTATGACATAGGAAAGAGAGTGGGGAGAAGGGGTGGACGGCACAGAGTCCAGTGACCACATTTATGGAATGCCTTCATTTACTTAAAACTTCCTACAAAGCCTATGTCCTAAAGTTTCCATCCCCTGCCAATAGTGCCATGCTGGGAACAAGCCTTTAACCTGTGGCCATTTTCAAGGACACGGAAGATCCAAACTGTAATGTTCTACCCTTGGCTCCCAAAGGCTATGCCCATCTCACAACACAGCATGCATTCAGTCCATCCTAAGAGTCCCCACATCTCGACTCACTCAGCAATTGAACTCCAAGTGCTCCTCTGCTTTAGGCAAACTCACTTTTGAGCCCTTGTGAAAAAATCATGAAAAGGTTACATGCTTCCAATATACAGTGGCTCAGGTTGTACATTCCCATCCCAGAAGGAAGGAACAAGGAAGTCCCAAGGGAAAGCAGCAGCAAAGTAGGACCAGAACCCAGCAGGGCAAGCGTTAAATCATAAATCTCTGTGTTCATTGTCAGGAACCAGCTTAGGCAGCCCTGTTCCTGCACCTTTGCTAGCTGCAGGCCACATCAGCTCTCCTGGACAGGTTTTGAATGCTTCCTGCTTCTCTGCCTGGCAGGTATTACTCATCCTTGGCTTCTCTCCCTTCTTTTGGCTCCCCTCCCCCAGCTCCCAGCATTCTCTTGTCAGGGTCCATTTGCAGAGATGCCACACTGCCTGGCCTCCCAGGCTTTCCAATGAAGTCTTTCTGGAAGGCCCCATGACTTCATAAGTCTTACAGTCAGTGCTGTAGATATGTGGACGGCACCATTTATTGCAAACAACTGTATAATGTAGACCATTCGATCTTGACTATAATTGTTCACTTGTTATGATGACTATTCTTAGTTGTTAACTTGACACGAGGGGAAGAAGGAACCTCAGTTGAGGAACTGGCTTGTGAGCATGTCTCTGGGACATTTCCTTGATTGCTAATTGATATAGGAAGGCTCAGCCCACTGTGGGCAGTACCACTCCTAGGCCCGGGCTGTATGAGGAAGGTAACTGAGCAAGCCATGCAAACAAGATAGTAAGTAGCATTCTTCTATGGTGTCTGCTTTAAGTTCCTGCCTCTGCTTCCCTCATCATGGAAGAATGGTGCTGTTTTGATGTTTTATTATGGCAACAGAGAAACAAACTGCCTTTCTCACACAAAATGGGAATTGCTATGTTCCAATAAAACTGTATTTGTAGATGATAAACTTTGACTTTCATAATTCTCTTGCTACTCTCAACCCTTAAAACACAAAATCAATTCTTAATTTCTAGGTGATTGTGAACTTTGACTCATGGCCACCTTTTCCTGAGCCCTGCTGCAGAAGCCTATCTCCTTGTGTAATAACTTGCAGCCTTCAGTCATTATCTGTCTATGTCATAAGGTGACCTTACCAGTGTTCAATACAGTATCCTTACACATTGTGTGCTATTGATCTACAGACACATCAACAGTGACATTTTCTTAATCTTTATGATTTTAACAGTGGCTTTATGACTATTTTGTTAAGTTCCACATTTATTATGACACACTTTGCTTACAGTAATATTTGCTGTACAGTGTAATAGTGTTTAGCATCTTCCCAAAGCTGTGCCATCATTAGTAACTAACTTTGGGGCATCTTTTATCACCTCCAAAAGAAAGTTACTTCCTACGCTCTTGCTCAGCTTTTGGCAATCATTAGCCACTTTCTGTCTCTGGGGTTAGTTTTCCTACGGAGTTCATATAAATAGAATAACACAACCTGAGCGTCCTCTGTCTAGCTCCTTCTACTTAGTATAATGTTTGCATTGTTGGTGTAGGCTGCAGCATGAATCTATACTTTGTTCATTTGTGTGGCTGAATCATACCCCTTTGTGTGTACATACAGTATTTCGTTCAGTGCCTTGTCAGTGTCTGGACACCAGGCTCTTTTCAATTTTTTTATTACCATGTATAGTATAGTTATAAACATTCATGTACAAGTTTTTGTATAGACATGTGTTTTCAGTTCTGTGGGATATAAATCTAAGGATAGAATTGCTAGGTCAGAATTGCTGCTCACCCTGTTTAAACTGTGAGCAGCTCCCCAATCAATGCCTGTCTTTGCCATCCACTGTACCATGACTGCCACCTGGTGGACAGTAATTTTATCACACAGTCACTTGTAAGGCCTGAGTTGAGGGAGGTAAAATTTGATGGGAAAATTGTGTTTAAGAGTTTATATAAGCCTGCCCATAGACCAGGGACAGATCATGATCCCACTGCCTGGGTGTCCCCCAAACAGTTCGAGCCAAACAACAGTCTTCCTTATCCAGAGGGCCTAGTCCAGTTCCATGGGGGCTCCACAGCTACCAGTCAGTCCACAGATCATGGGCTTCCACTAGTGTGGCTGGTTATCTCTGCACATCCGCCCATCATGATCTCGACGTATCTCACCTGCAGTATCTCTCCTCTCTCTCATCAATTAGATTCCTGGAGCTCAGCCTGATGCCTGGCCATGGATCTCCATATCTGCCTCCATCTGTCACTGGACAAAGGCTCTATGATGACAGCTAGGTTTTTTGCTAGGCTGGTCACCAGAGTAGACCAGTCCAGGCACCCTCTGGACCACTGCCAGCAGACCAAGGTGCCTGTGGTGTGACACCTTGCACAGCCTTGGTGCAGTGGGAAGGGGCTTGGACCTACCTAGGCTCAGTGTGCTGGGCTCTGCTGACTCCCCATGGGAGACCTCGATTTGGGGGATGTGGGGATGCGGGGTGGCTTGGGAAAGAGAGGTGGGAGGTGGGAGGAGGGAGGAGGGGGAATCTGTGGATAGTATGTGAAGTGAGTAGAAAATTTCTTAATAAAGAAAAATGAGAGAAAAAAAGAGTTTATATAATACAATACAAGGATTCAGCTTTTGTCAAATTTATAATTTCTGCTTTGGGGAAAACATACTCTCAACCAAATCAAGGCAGATCCAGAGCTCCCAAAAGAAATTGCCAACAATCTTCCAGAGGGACAGCGCCAAATAGCATGGACCCAGTAGGCCCATGTGGATATCTGGCTTCCATTTGGGTAATTCCTTGAGTGAAAAATGGATCATTCTCAGAACCCTACATTGTGGCACTGTACCTATTGACACAAAAATCACAGCTTTCATTTTAAAGGAAATAAGAGAGTTTTACTTTAAAGACATTTTGAGTGACCATGGCCACCCCAAACTCCATGTTTCAACATGGAAGCAGTTTCAGGAACATTTATAGTTTTACAGAACAAAGTAAGTCATAAGTCAAGGCAAGTTTAAAATACATAGGGGGAGGTACATTAGAGAGGCAGATAAAGAGACTGGGGATTGTCTTTTCGTATGTCATAAGATGCTGTCTGATGCTGTTCTTAGCCTCTGAGTTGCTGAAATCTAGGAGACTACTGAGTTAATAAATCCCAAAAGTTTTTATGCATTAGCCACAAGATGTTAGTTCTGACACAGAGGTAGGCAAGGAATGGCTGTTGGGGGTATGGCTAAGATTAGCCTAAGAAATAAAGTAAGGAGTCATTGTACCTGTAACACTGCAATCTCCACACAGGACAGCAGCTCTAATGAGCCAATCTCTGCAGACATAGCTTCTCTCCAGGAGCCCTCATTCACAGTAGAGAGACGGAATGACAGGAAGTATGCTGGGCTTCCAGAGACAATGCATGGAAAGGTTCTATAAGGGGGATTATGTCAACCGTGACAGAACAGAGATAAACTTAGGACAGGGGTTTAGGTGATGTTAACCGTGATAGAACAGAGATTCAGAGTCACACCACCACTCTCATTAGCCTGAGGAGTTCCCCTAGCTTTTTAAGGGCCTTGACCCAAGCCAAACCAGGATTCGTGGCTTCAACAGTAGACATCATTTTAGGACTAGCTGGTACAGAGAAGTAGAGTTGGCCATTTTATTAAAGGTATTTTAATATAGGACTAATATGGGAGAAAGAAAGGTACTGAGAAGAAAGTAAGACACATCATCAAGTATGAGTGTTAGCTCCTTACAGTCACAAAAAGGAAGACATCACCATGTATGGGGGTGGGCTTCTCAAGGAAAAGTGAGCAATTCATTGTCTTAGCTTTGGCCATACGCATCATGTTGGAGGCTCTCCAGTTACAGCTCAAAAAAGTTGCTATGAAGCCTGCCCCTCTCTCCTTTCTTTGTCTTCTTGTGAGAGGACCTGTGAGGTGGCTGGTAGCTCTGGAGATAATCCAGGTGGAACTGCAATCTGATAAAGGAAAGGCAGATGCACACAATGGCTTGAGGGGTTAGTCTGCTACCTTTTGTATAAACAGGGATTGGAATGAGCAGCTGCAGAGGGAGAGGCCTTAAGCTGTCCCTCACTGTGCTGGAATTCTCCGTCTGTGGATAAGACACTGCAGTCAGATCCTGGGTGTAGGATTCCTTTTCTTTCTTAAGTTCCCGATTGCCCCTGCTTGTCTATTCTGCCTCAGTTCACCCTCCATGGCTTCTGTTGTGTCAATGGTTGTAGCATCCTAGCCTTTTCCTGGTATAAGAAGTGTGTTTGCATATGGGACACCTTGCAAAGAGAAATTCATAATCTATTGCCAGGCAGAGAAGGGGAGGGCAGAGAGCGCTCCTCCTATCCCCTTTAGTTTGGCCTTGCTGAAACTGGACCTCATGCAAAAGGGCAGCACATTGTACTCTGCCACACAGTGAGCACAGTGGCTTTTATGGCAAAGGGAACCTTGTTAGATGCTGTTAAGTTGGAGAGACTAGCTTGGTTGTGTATGTGTTGTAAGCCACAATACTATGAAGTAGGATTTTAGCTGACTATGAGAGGCTATACCTGGAAGAAGCCGAGGCCTTCCAGAGGTCAAGCTGAGGCTCAAGGACTCCTGGTGATATTGGCTTTTGATTGTTAGTCATTTCCTGCTATGAATTTCTCATGTGCTATTGTAGCTTTTCCATCACTCATTGGGCATAATATCCTCTCTACTAATGGAATATTTAGATAACCCTCTGTTCAGTAACACAGCCAGGATCCCTAATTTCAGGCCTTTCTGTAATTTTCATCATTAGCAGCATCCAGTCAGAACCATCCCCAGATGGATGAAAGTATCTTATCAGAGATACCTCTGGATTCTCTAAGAATAGACTTAAGCATCCAGACTATCTGACTGGGAAGGCCTGGTGGACATGCTAATTAAGCTTAACTTTCTCCTTTCCAAAGTCTTATCTCTAGTTTTGGATCCACCCTTAACAATTAACTCAGAACTAAAGGCTTTAAACTTACAGGTACATCTAGTGGTGATGGAACTTGCCTAGCTAAGTTGAATAGCAACCGAGCACACTTTCCCCACCTTGCCCGAAATGGCGGGAGCAGAGATAGTTTGGAGAGATAAGGGCCAAAGGGATAAATGGCAGTTTTATTTCCAGAGCAAGGATGGAGAAGAAAAAAGAGAAGAAAATGGAAGATCTAGATGGGTAGGAACTTGAGAGGAACGAACTGAGATGGAGAAGAACTAGATTGGAGGACTAGAAGAGAGTACTAGAGGAACGAGATGGAAGATGAGGAAGAGCCAGATGGGGAAGAACAAGATGAGAGAGAAGGAGAATGGAGAGGAGCTGAGATGGGAAAGAACTAGATGGATGAGAACCTGGATGGGGCAGAACTGGATGAAGGAATTAAGATAGCACTTACAGGGAACAGCAGATAAATGTAGAGAGAAATCAGCCAAGAAAGGAGCTAAGTAAGAGAGCAGAATAGAAGCTGTGTAGACAGAGAACTGACCCAGAAGAATAAAGTGAATGGACTAACGAGCATTGTGTATGTAGATTTATTAGAGAATCCCTCAGATCAAGCCGCCACTGGTAGCGTCTCTTCTGGAACTCTGGGAGAAGACTATCGAGGGGCTGGACCCCTATAGCTTTTGTTATGTGTGGGAAAGCAGGAACCCTTGAGGAGTTAGGATGTGGTAGGACGGGGAAGTGGCTGCGAACCTGGGATACAGGCCATCTCTAGAAATGTAAGGGAATGGCATTTCTCCTATGGACTCCAAAGCAATGGAATTCTATGGATTCCTTGAGATTAGGAATTCTGATCTAATAAGTTGTATTGCTTTGTTTCCTTTTCGCATTTAAGTCACAATTTGTCGTGTTCTGTTACAGCAAGAGGAAATCAGCACAGGCTTTCTACTCTCGGGTGGAAAACATCGAAAGAAGGCTTGTGTCTAAGGTCAGTCTAATCTCTTGCCCCAAATCCTCACTGTGGTGTTCCACCAATCCTGGACTGATCTCTTGATCCTTGGCCAACCATAATTGACCCCCTCCTTTCTGCTTTAAGGAACCTGCTTTAAATCATACTTGGAACTCTTGGCAAACCTGGACCTTACTGTCCACTCTTCTTCTGTCCCTCAAACGTGACCTAAGCTCTGAGTGTGTGTGTGACTTTTTTTTTTTTTTTTTAACTGCAGCAAACAATAAGCTTAGTTTTGGCTAACCAACAGGCTGTCTTTGCTTTTGTTTGGGTACTGGTCAATCGTTTGGGTTCTCTAAGGGTCCATTGTGATCAAAGACTTGGTCCTCAGGAAGTGATTTGGGTGCAATATTCGGTCCTCAAGTGCTGTCTTATGTATCAGGAATCTTAAAAGTTCTTATTAATAAAATCAAACCTGGAGCCAGGTATTGGGGTGAATGCTGGAAGAGCAGAGAAGCAGAACAAGCCACAGCTTCCTCACCTCGCCAGTTCCTCAGCTGATCCTGTTTCCTCAGACTGGAAGCTTCTGAGTCCTCATCCAAATGGATCTCAGCTGAGCTGCTGCTCAAAACCTAAAAGCTTAACCAGGCCAAAAGCTTCTAGTTTCTATATATCTTTCTGCTTTCTGCCATCACTCCCTGGGATTAAAGGCGTGCATCACCATGCCTGGCTGTTTCCAATGTGGCCTTGAACTCACAGACATCCAGAGGGATTTCTGCCTCTGGAATGCTAGGATTAAAGGTGTGAGTGCCGCCATTTTCTAGCCTCTGTATTTAGTGGCTGTTTTGTTCTTTGACAACAGCTAAGTTTATTAGGGTGCACAATATTTTAGGGGAACACAATACACCACAGTCTTAGTTTGGGTTACTATTGCTGTAGTGAGGTACCATGACCAAAAGCGAGTTGGGGAGGGAAGGACTTATGGCTTATACTTTAGCATTGCTGTTCATCATTGAAGACAGGAACTCAAACAGGGCAGGATCCTGGAGGCAGGAGCTGATGCGCAGACCATGGTAGGTGCTGCTTACTGGTGAGTTCCTCATTGCTTGCTCAGCCCGCTTTCCTGCAGAACCCAGAACCGGCAGACCAGGGGTGGCCCCATCCAGCATGGGCTGAGCCTTCCTCCTTCTGCTTAGAGCCTGATGTTATAGAGACATTTTCTCAACTGAGATTGCCTTCCCACAGGTGACTGTAGGCTATGTTAAGCTGACATAAAACCAGCTGGCATGGGTACCATTGGAGATTATGCAGTATTTAGTAGGCAAGGCCTAGTAGGATGTCCTTTGGTCACTAGGACTATACCTGGGGAGAGAATGTGAGTCCTTAGTTTCTCTCTGTCTCTCTCTGATGTCTTGTTTAACAGTTTAAGCTCCTACACACACACACACACACACACACACACACACACACACACCCCTATATCTTAATGAACTGCAGTCAGGAAGGCTTTGGCTACAACTGAGCAATGGCAGGTAACAGTCCCTTGAACCTTCAAAACTGTGAGCTAAACAAAAGTTTCTTCTATATTAAGTAAATGTTTCAGGTATTTGGCTGCAGTGAACAACACTGACATTTGATGAACTCGTGTTTGATCTCTGCCTGAGTCAAGCCAACAGCACTTGTTAGATTTCTGATATGACTTCTAGAGCTCAATAGCAACATCAACTAACAATGCTTCCAGCCTCATCGATAGAAGGTGCAATGTCAGAGATCACATATGTTGTATCTTGTTGAAAGATCCAAACCCCTGTTGGCTGTGGCAAAAGTGTATGACCCTCTCTTCTTTTGGAGGGCAGATGTGGACAGATGTATGGGTTCCCATGGGGATTAGTTTAGGATGGAGATTATTATCAAAAGCAAAATTTAAATGGGCAACATTCAACAAGCCTTAGGAATGACTAAATGCCTGGATCCCAGGGTCTTTCAATTCAGGACAAGTGATATCTGTGAACTTCCTGGCCCACAACTGTCTGGGGAGAGTGGCTTGGAGAACTGTCCCATTATACAGAAGACCAGTTTGGAGAAAAATTTTGAGTCACTGAGATTCGACCCTAGTGTGTGCTTCGTTAATGCATTCATATTATCACTGACATTTCTACCACCGTCTTCTGTTCCAGTATTCTCTGTTAAACAATAGACTTCCCCACTGGTCCATGTTTTCTTATTCTGTCAAAACACTGGTTCCCATGCCTCTCAGTACCAAGTCAAAGCCGCAGTGTGAAAATAATTCTTTCATAGAATCTGTTTTCTTGCCTTTTGTACTTTCTCTTTGCCCCAGTCTGTAACAAATAAATCTACACTAATAAGCTGTGTGCAGGCTCACTTCTGGTCCCGGCTGCCAAGGATTTTCTCTCTTTATTGATTATACTATTAGAAGTGAATGGTTTCTAGCCTCCGTGTGACCTCAGTAATTGGCTGTCCTCCCCTTCCCTTGTCCCAATCAGCTCCTTTCCCACATGGCCACCCATGCCTTCCATCCTTGTCTCTTCAATTTGACACTCTCAGCAGACTTCTTAGGGGAAGTGGAAAGTCTTCTACCTTTTCCCACTTTTCTCTAGGCTCCCCTGAATGTACCCCATTCTACTTTGCCCCTGCTCTTAACAAGGAGGTTACCTTCTCAGAGATCAGCTCCTTCTCCTGGGCCAACACCTTCTGTCTTGGTCATATTCCTTGGAGACTTTTTTTCCTCTAGATTGTTTTTCATCCAATATATTTTGATCATGTTTTTTTCCTCCCCTAGTGCCTCCCTTATCCTCCCTATCTCCCTACCCACCCAACTTCATGTTTCCCCCCTCAAAAAAAAAAAACCCCACAAAATGAAAATCAAAACAAACAAAACAATAAGACCAAAAAATGCCATATGAAACAAACAAACATTCAAACAAACAAACGTAAACCCACGAAGTTTGTTTTGTGTTGGCCACTACTCCTGGCCCCAGGACCTGGTCTGGAGTGTAGAAAGCCAGATCTGTATCCTGTGGGATGGGAGGCAGGGACGGGAGAACCACCAGGAAACCCAAGGGCTAGCTAGCCCGGCATCCACAATAGCAGGAACAAGAGAGACCCTGTCGCAAAGATAAGCTAGAGGGGCAAGGAGCAGTTTCCAAAAGTGGTCCTCTGTCTTCTGGAGGTGAGCTGTTGCGCATCTTCTGTCTGCTTTTCCAATTTAAGCTGTTTTCAACTCTGTTCACTTGTTTCCTCAGCACAACGGATTTTACTCCCAAAACATGATCCATGGCTTAGATCCGCATCATTTACTCACTCAGTTCCAGATGTGAGCACTTGTGTTGCTACTAATCCTAGAGAACATCTGCAGGTTTCCTAAATCCTTCGTGTTTATCTTGTAGAGAGGAGAACTGTAAAGTACAGATGTAAATGTACAATATGTCAGGTAGAGCTAAGAAAAAGTACAGGAAAGTAAAGCAGATGCAAAAGACAAATGTAATAGTCACACTGATGATATTTAGCAAGATCACTATTACAAGCACCAGCAACAATGCTAATCAACCTCACTTGTCTTCATTCAACTTAATCCTTTAAATTTTATTAAATTTGACCAAATATCACTACTACAGTTTGCAGAAGACCTTTACCATAATTCAAAGTCACCAGTAACAAAATTGACTTCTAACTTGGATTTAACCTAGATTAATCTAGCCACATAACTGTTTCTTCAATCTACACCTTGTTTTGTCAAATGCATGCCAGCACTGTGTGTGTGCCTTCTGGGGAGATTTAAAAGTTGCAGGTGTCTTTATTGTAACTCTGTATTACATTTAAGTAACCATCACAGTGGCTGGGATTAGGAGACATGTATTTTTTAAAAAGTAACAGATAATGTTGCATAAAAGAGAGAAAAGTCCCTTAGTGGCTGTTTGCAGGGCTACATCTCACTAGAGAAGTATTTTGCTACAAAACCATCTGAGGTAGGATCCTGGGGGTGACTTGGCCAGCTGAGAATTGAGGAAAAGTCCAATGTGACAGGGGCAGGCACTGGAAAAGACATTAATGAGCACACTGGAATCAGGAAACAAAGCCCTTCCCTCTTGTTCCCTCTATCAACAGAGCCTAGCATCATGCCAGCTGCCTGAGAAAACTCACTTAAAGGGTCAGGTTTGAGTCCACTGGTCAGTTTTTGATGAGTATGGAGCAGAAAGGCTATTACCTACTAACAGGTCCAGGGAGGATCGCTGCAGGCTCCTTTGCTCTTCTTCCTTACCATCCTATCCAGTTGGTATCATGCCCTGTAGAACTTTCCCGATAGCTAGTAGCATCCTCATTTTCTTCCTCTTCAGGGGTTTCCTGCCCCCAATTCTCCCCATTGCTTCAATTGACCTTTGACCTTTCCCTGTGAAGTTAAATACATATGGTGATGAAGTGGTAGAGAATTTCTCTATTAATGTACCAAGAGACAAGGTAGTAACTGGTCTAAACTGACAGGACCCATAATGTGGCTATTTAATACCTGTATATGTACCTGAGCTCATGTCTTTAATCCTAGCACTCAGGAGACAGAAACAGGTAGACTGCGGAGTTCAAGGCCAGCCTGCTCTGTAGTGTGAAGTCCAGGACAGCCAGGGCTACACAGAGAAAACCTTGTTTCAAAAAAGAAAGAGAGAGAGAGAGAGAGAGAGAGAGAGAGAGAGAGAGAGAGAGAGAGAGAAGAAAGAAACAAAGAAAATAAGAAAGAAAGAGAGAAAGAAGGGAAGAAAGAAAGAAAGGAAGGAAGAAAGGAAGAATTTCTTTTCTTGAATTTTCTACCTTGTTTTATCTCACTGCATTTTAGTTTAGGAACACTTAGTACATTCCAGAAATGGCAAGAGTCAAAAGATTGGGTGAAGAATTAAAGAGCAAGTGTCCTGCTTTTCCAAGGAAACCTGAATTTAAAATACTGAAAAGGAAGTCTTTCTAAATCCTAGGTTGAAGATAAGAGCAAAGAGATGACCATCATGTGTATAGACTGTCTTGGAAGATATTAGATTTGGGCACAGCCAACTTCTCCACTACATGGTGCAAAGGTACACAGTGAACATGCTCTTATTTTAATTAACAATCAGAAAGAAAGGGAAAAAAGAAATGAATGTTTAGGTCAAAGAAAAATGTTTTAATATATACTATTAATATATTTGGCTGCATATCAAAATGTTAGTGTAGGAAATGTAGAGCCCATGAAAGTCATGATGTAGCCCTGTGTTTGGGGGTGCAACAGAATTT
This sequence comes from Onychomys torridus, assembly GCF_903995425.1. Lineage (NCBI taxonomy): Eukaryota > Metazoa > Chordata > Mammalia > Rodentia > Cricetidae > Onychomys > Onychomys torridus. The sequence continues at coordinate 60,540,839 of NC_050445.1, forward strand.
GGGAATCCAATTCAGTGTTTTCTTACCCGGTGGCCATGGGTTCACAGAATTATGACAAAATTTGATAAGTTTCTTCTTGTCATATTGCTTGTAGAGTGAATGATAATCTCTGATAAACAACATTAATGTGTTTTTAGGTGCTGACTAAGATGAAATGTATTTTAGGGTAAAGTCACTCTCTCATAACATGTATTCAGCAATAGAATGGACAGAATGGCTACTGTAGACTTATCTGGTCTACTGTAAGAGTGACCTATATAGCTCCCTGAAAGATGACCCGGTCCCTGTTGGAGATGGTGAGGAAGGCTTCATTCTGAATTAGTTATGGTCTTCTTAGTGGTCATGACATGAGTGGTAATCTCGTGATATGAAGGAACCAGCCATGCCAAGACCTGAGAGCAGAGTAGTTCAGATGGAGGGAAGAGCAGAGCAAAGTTCCAGAAGAGATGGTGGGATATGTCATCAAAAGTTATACCTAGGGGCTGGAGAGATGGCTCAGTGGTTAAGAGCCCTGACTGCTCTTCCAGAGGCCCTGAGTTCAATTCCCAGCAACCACATAGTGTCTTACAACCACTTGTAACGAGATCTAGTGTCCTCTTCTGGTCTGCAAGGACACATGCAGGCAAAATACAATATAATAATAAAAAATATTTTAAAAAGTCATTCCTAAGGGGTAATATGGAAAGAGACAAGAACTAGGAGGGCTAATTGGACAGACAGTTTCTGTTTTTAACTCCTCCTTTTCTGGACAGAAACCAGCTGGGGGGGGTCAAGTATATTTATGGCAGTTGTAAAATGTTATATTTCCTGAGGAGCAGATATGAGTTTAAAGGTGAACCTGAATCCGGCATCCCAGAGTCCAGAGCTCACATAGCCCCTGTCCTGAAGCTCACACTGTTATTCTCAAGGTCTTGTTTCACAACCAAACCATTGTGTAAAGTAATATTCAGACTCAGAATTTTTAAAAGGACTTTGTTGCTTATTAAACTGTACCATAGATAAGAATGAGGGAATATATACCATTCAAGGGCCGAGCACCCTAATGATGTGTTGGTTAGTTCTTTTAAATTTACTTTTGTCTTTTAATGAATTCTCCCCCAAGTGCATGCCTTGTGGGGATTTCTATCAGGGTCCAGAGCAGATGCTGCAAGTGGCTAAGGATACTAATCTGAGGGATATTCAATGAATCTAAGCACACTGAGTTCTTTAGTCCATTCACTTTATTCTTCTAAGTCAATCCTAGCTACATAGTTTATTTTCTGTTCTCATATTAGCTCCTCTCAGTCCCTCCTGCTCTCAGTCCCTTCTGCCATTCTCTCATCATTCTGTCTAGTTCTTTCCATCTCATCCTCATCTTTGTTCTCAATCAATTCTCTTCTTGCTCTTCTCTCGTATCTATCTAGGTCTTTTCCATCTTCTGCCCTTCCTTTCCCCCCAAGCATATATACATATATGCATTCATTAACAACTTGTTAGTAAAAACTAAAAAATAAACTCTCAGGCTTAAGTATTCTAATAAGACTCACATTTGGCAAAGACTTGGTCAGCTTAATTGGTGACTGACAACAGCTATAGGTTGTAAAAAGTTCTGGCTGTCTCTGAAAGGGATAGCTACAAAGGTTACAAGGAAAACATTAAACCAATGAGAGATTTAAGGAAAAGGCAGAGAATATGTGTACTACTTTATGTGATTAATAATATCCAGTCAGTTAACAGCCTTTTTCTGTTAGTCACCTGAATCTCAGACCTATTCCTAATTAGTCTACTGAGCCTAAAATCTTCCATTAAAAACTGGTGCAGAAATAAATACAAAGTGTTATTTGTTATTTTAATCAGAGTGGGAAGGTGCTAGTGGAGGAAGCTTAGGGCAACACAGGTGCTGTTTGTCTCTTGAAGGACTAAGATACACCAAGGCCAGACACCTGCACTATCACTTCTGCTTCACTATAATTCTTCTGAAGGGTTTTGATCTAACAAGGCCAGGCACCTGCAAATTCCACTTTGTGAAAGTTCTATGAAGACACTTTTTCTGGCCAATATTTACCTTGTCAGGGGCTAAGGATAGAGAACAAGACATCTAAGTGTCTACAGTCCACAATAGGTCTAGTATGAAGCATATTTTAGTATGTTTCTATTCATAAAAATTATACAGTTAAATAAGAAACCATCATCTAGACTATCCACAGTTATGAGTGCCCATAAGATTGAGATGCAATCATGAGATTACATGTACACATAACATGGAAATGCATGGTAAATGGGGAGAATCATAGCTGTTATTGCACAAGAAGTTGACAACAAGAGAGCCAGTTCATTCAAAAGGCAGTTGTAGCTGGAGTATTCCTGTGTCTACCCGGCTCCTGCAGCCACTCAGACTCAAACAAACACACAGATACTTATATTATTTAAACTGTTTGTTTGGCCTAAGGGCTCAGGCTTCTTGCTACCTAGATCTTACATCTGAAATTAACCCATTTTTATTAATTTATAAGTTGCCACATGGCTTGTGGCTTACCGGTACTTTACATCTTCTCACGGTGGTGGCAGCTGGCAGTGTCTCCTCTCAACTTTCCCATTCCCAGAATTCTCCTCTCTCTTTGTCCTGCCTATACTTCCTGCCTGGCTACTGGCCAATCAGCACTTTATTTATTAACAAATCAGAGCAACACATTCACAGCATAGAGAACATCTCAGAGGAGGCAGTACTTCCACAATGCCTTGCATGATGGTTTCCTCCAACAGAACCCTTAGTTCTAATTGGTTGACCTTCTGAACTCCAGTTGTCACTGCTGTATACTCCATGGACTTTTGCTACCAGTGATTCTCAATAATCTTTTACATGTATAAGTATTTTTTGTCTGGGCCCACAGAGGTCAGAAGACAGTGTCAGCTCCCCTGGAACTGGAACTGGAATTACATGTTGGTGGTAAAAATCAAACCTGAGTCCTCTGGATTTGCTCTTCACTACTGAAACATCTCTCCAGCCCCTTTTGGCTAGTTCTTAATAGAAAATTGTGTTTGCTGAAAAGTCATGAGCCAGATATTCTATTGAAAACTATCCTTAGACCATATCCTGCCAAAGAAAGCCCAAGACAGTGTTTTCAACAGTATAGTTTTATTCACTTGCTAGAGCCCGATCCCCTTGTTCCTTTAGTCATTCTGAAAATGTATTGAAAGGTTCATTTGAGACAAAGACAGACTGTTTCAGAGGCAGGATGTGGTAGTCTACATAACACATCCATCGGAGATTAAATCCGGAGGCAGGTCGTAACATGATGTAAGGGTCAAGCTTAGATGTCATCCATGAAGCTACAAACTAGACATAGAGTAGTTCTCTACAAATTGTTCTGTCTGCAATGAGTTACTCACTTCCCAGCCCAATGATAAAAGTTCCTTATTCTGTACACCGATGGTATTGGCCCACTCTGAGCTGCTATAACATGTGGTTCATTGTTTACAGCTCACCAGTTCCTGGCAGTTTTCTCTTTCATGGTTGATGACCTTTTTTTTTTCCTTTACTCTAGGATATTAGCATTCTGAACCTGGCCTTTAATTCCTTCCTAACTCTCAACTTTCAGGACTATAGTTTTTCACTTTCTAAACACATTGAAGACTGTCAAAATATACCACTTTTTGATCAACTGTTTTACGTCACAGACTATGTAACTTACTAATTCTTTCAGAAATCTTGAAAGGTCTTTATTAGCATCCGATTGACATGAGGTTCAAAGTCACATGCTTTGCTCAAGTCACATTTTGCGAGAACTAGGATTTGATATTAGATCTGGTTACAAAACTGTCTTAAACTTATTCTGTTCTATCAAACGTATCTCCAACTCAGGTTAAATGCAAGACAGGGACCTCAGAGGACAGCTCAGGCAGATCAATAAAAACTCTTTTAAGCACTTACGTTCTCCTTAGATCATAGATGTGTAAATAGCCTTCTTCGTCTTACTGTGAGAGCAGTCATGAACACATCTAAAGGAATGCATTTTAAGGTATATGTAGAAGCTGAAGGATTTTTCAAGTCTTTAAATTTAAATTTATCAAATTATGAAATGAGTATCTCAATTCATAAGTAAAAATAACTATTGTCATGTGAATCTGTTCAGTTTGTCATAGAAAAAAGACATGCTTATGTATAACTTTTTATCAACTAGACTATGTTTATGTAAAATTTCTTTTTAACTAATATTTTTAGCTAGACACTTCTTTGGCTGTAGACCTGGGGCTAGAGTGTATTAGTTTTATAAAATAAACTATATAATATAAGAATGACAAAGTATGTGGAGGATAATGCCACCATACAGATACCAAGACCTCAAACAAAAACACAGTCAATTCTTTCTTTCTTTGTTTTTTCTTTTTCAAGACAGGGTTTCTCTGTGTAGCTTTGTGCCTTTTCCTGGAACTCACTTGGTAGCCCAGGCTGGCCTCGAACTCACAGAGATCAACCTAGTTCTGCCTCCCAAGTGCTGGGATTAAAGGTGTGCACCACCACCGCCGCCCAGCCAATTTTTCCTTAATAGCCCAATTGAAATAAGAAAAGATTGCTGTGGTCTTTTTGTTAGCTTCCAAGAGGAGTTTAGATAAAGCTTGAAAAAGTATTCTTCTTAATAAGGTATTAAACCTCAATGATCTGGTCTTCTAACCTCTGATATTGCTAACATGCCCCTTGTACCAATATTATAAGTGTAAAAAAGCAGTCATTTTCTTGGGGACTATGAAAAACTTTATCAGATGACTTATTCCACTCCAATTCAACACAAAATAACTCAACAAAGTTCACACACAGTAAGTCTGCTTGGTAGGGCTTGGACAGTTATAAAAAGTTGGGTTGACTGATAAAGATGAGGGAGAAATAAAATGGAGGGAAGGAAGTAACAATTAACAGTGTCATCCCTAAAGGAACTGTCAACAAAATGCAAAAGCACATCATTTCTTGCTGATTGCTTGCTGATTGACTAACCATGATGCTGGGGATGAACCTACGTGCCCAGAAAGTGCTCTGCCACTGAGTTATATCCCCAACTCATATTTTAATAGCAAGACAGGCAACCTCCTAATAGCTAGAGATAGAGTCATCCCTAGTGAAAAATGAGCTGTCTTTTGTCTCAGCACCAAACCCATTTGGAATGGGCATTCCAATTCCAGACAAATAGAACAGGATGAGAACAGTGGGCCTTGCAGGAAGATGTGAGCAGGAAAGCTGAGGGCAGCTCTGGACAGAATTCTGCATGTTACCCACATGACTCTGCACCTCTCTTCACCTCTCCACACCTCATCTCACAGCACTCTGGTAAACAGATGGATTTGCCACCCTTTAAATTTACATCTCCACTCTCCATCAGGGCATGGCAGCATGCTGGACCAAGCTTGGTGCTCTTGGTAGAATCAGATGAAGTGAATCCATAGGATGCTTTGGGATCATGTTGGGATGTTTCCTTAATCATGACTCCCAAGCTCCCCTCCGCCTTCTGCTCATTTTCAGACTTGAGATGAAGCTCACTGGTAGAGCAAATACTTTGTATTCACAAGGTCCTGAATTACTCAACAACCCCAGCATTGGCTTATATACATATTTATTTCTATGTATATATATTTATAAATAAATACATATTGATATAAACACATATGTCAATATATAGGTGACATAAAATTCACATTTCTCACTTTATAGTTCATATTTGTTATTTATTATATTCACAGTGATGCACAATTGATGTGCTTTTGTAAAGCATATGAAATTGTCTTCAGATACCATGTGAAACTAAAAACCACCCTTGCAAGAGATCAAACCAGACTCCAAGAAAGTCACTTTTTCAAACCAGCAAATATTTTCTTATCAATTTTTTTCTCAGCTCATTGAGACACATCTGGGAATCAATGTGTTCTGTATAACCCTCTAGGTCTGAAAGGGTGGACGAGGCTGCGTAGGGTCCAGAAGACCTCCCTTATACAGTATGAGACCCACATCTCATGGCCACACGTCAAGGTGGTCATCAGAGCAGGGAGCTTGCCTTGACCTTTTCCGTGTGTTCCAGCTTCTCCACTACGTTGCTAATCTTCCCTTTCCTTCTAACCCTCCCAGGAAACCCGCTTATTTTCAGTTATGCTTGTTAGTGTAGGGATTGAGAGTCTGAGGAGGACTTGTTCAAGATCACACAGCCTCAAGGTTATGTATTGTGGATTGTCCGGTCCAGCTGGGGCCATGCCAAGAGTTTATAGTCACAACATTTCTGAAGTTTAACGTGATTGTTTTTTTGTTTGTTTGTTTTTGTTTTTGTTTTCCCACAAACCAATTCCTCAATTCTTTGGCCATGACTGGCATCCTATGATTTAATTTACTGTAAACCTGTCATTGTTGTTGTTGAACCTGGAGTTAGCATCAGACCCCACAGGTTAAGGGCTAACTCCCAGGACACTGCATTCTCAATTCAGATTCCAGGTTCTAGTGTTACTCCTCTTTATGGAGAGAAGATCCTCTCCTCTGTTGAGTTCTCTGTTGAGAACAAATGACCCACAGACCTCAGGAAGGCACTTTAGTTAGGATCACCACGTTATTATAAAGGAGCCAATTCAGAAAGTACCACATGGAAAAACTGCATGGGGCAAGTGTGGCAATTTCTGGCCCTCTGAGTGTGCCACCCGCCGGCTCCCTGGTGTGTTCATGAGCCTACACACCTCTGGATACCATTCTTTGTAGATTTTATGGAAGTTTCATTACATAGGCATGATAGATTAAATCACTGCCCATTGTTGATTAAATCCATAGGTCCTATTCCTCTCAGGAAGCTGGGCATGGGGGAAGCCGGGAGGGAGTTCCAACTCTCTATCACAAGGCTGGTTCCTGTGGCCACCAATCCTCCCAGTCTCTTCATAAGCATAAACTCAGATGCAGTGGCAAAGGACTTGAAGGACAAAGACACTCCCCTCAGCTAGTCAGGAAGTTCCCAGGGTTTTAGAAACTCTGTATCAGTACCGAAGACAAAGACTCAGTTTATGTTTCTTACCATCCTCCCAAAAGACTACAGGAGATCTTGTTGTGAGCTTAACATTCCATAATAGCTGAAAATTTGTCTGAACCTGAGATATGGAACCAGGCAGGATGGGCAGGCAATAAGAGGCAGAGGGCAAAATGCTAGCCATAAGGTAGGGATTAATCCACACTTAATCCACACTTTATTGACCACTCTTCCCCAGGAAACAAAGATTTACTGGAAGCAGTTGTGTTCCTGTGTATCCACAGTGGAGGATCAGGTGATGGCCTGCTCTAATATACTCTACACAGTATGAAATAGTAGCTTTAGGGTTGGGTCTTACTCTAAGTGACTCCATTTTTACAAAATTGCAGTGGCCTTCATTTCTGAGTACAAATTCTGAGGTAGAATGAATCTACGTCTTAAATTTCTTTTTTCATATAAAATATTCTGAGCATATTCTTTACCCTCCCCTAACTCCTCCCAGACCTCCCTACCTCCCTACCTCCCTACCAATTTAACTCCTTTCTCTCTCAAAAAGAAAAACAACAAAATCAAAACAAAAAAAATTAAAACAAACTAAAAAAAAGAAAGAAAATTAATGAAACAAACAAACAAACAAAAAATACCAAAACAGAAGAGCTCTCACACAAACACAGGAAAGGAGTCTGTTTTGTGTTGGACAACTACTTCTGGACATGGGGCCTGCTGTGGAGTGTGGTTGATACGCCTCCAGTGTCACTCCATTGAGGAAAACTGATGCTTCCCCTTCCTAGAATGCATCAAGTGCAATTAACTTCTTGATTAGGGGTGGGACTTTGTGTCTATGTCCCCTTCTCTGAGCTGGGATTTTGTCTGGTTTGAACCTGTGCAGGTCTTCTGTGTGCTGTCACGGTTGCTCCTGAGGGAAAGGGCTGGATAAAGACATCTCATTCAGGGCTGAGTCCTCCAAAGTGACTCTCTGCACATTGTCCAATTGTGGGTCTCTTTGTTAATTGCCATCTGCTACAGTGGCTCTCAACCTTCCTGAGGCTGCAACCCTTTAATGCAGTTCCTCTGTTGTGGTGACCCCCAGCCATAAAGTTATTTTATTGCTACTTCATATCTGTAATTTTGCTACTGTTGTGAATCATAATATAAATATCTGAGATGCAGAATATCTGATATGCGACCTCTGTGAAAGGGTTGTTTGAGCCTTCTGAGGGGTCGTGGCCCACAGATTGAGAACCACTGCAATAAGCAGCTTCTCTAAGGAGGTCTGAGGATGCTCTGACCTGTGTTCTAGCCTAGTGTCGCAGCTGTGGTCCCTAGTAGAGAGAGGTTCTGTGGTTGGCGGGGTCACAAAGGACAGATGGGCTGAGTCTCAGCCTAGTGCGGCAGCTGTGGTTCCTAGTAGAAAGTAAATCTATGTTTTATTTGTGCAAGTAAATACTCACCATCTGTCCCACACGAATGATGATGCAGACCGAAGTTTCTTATTTAATAAATATAATATTGCCACCTACACATGTAGTGGATAGCCATCCCAGCGTTGGCCTGGAAGTTCCAACCCCCATTGAGGCTTTGGTAATGGTCACGCCCACAAGGCAGGGCGGAGGAGGAAGCGGAAGACCAAGGATCGGGAAGAGGTCACTCTCTTGGTTCCCGGACTCTGGACGCTGGAGGTAGACCAAGCAGAGTTCTCCAGAGAACACGGCTGGACTGCACGATACCCTTGCCAGACCCTGTAACCTACCCCTTCATTTGTAAGTACCCCACAAAATAAACCTCCCTTTTAACTATGTGGAGTGGCCTTAATAATTTCACCAATATACACACTTATCAAGCTCAGCGAGGAACACGTGAACATGTGGGTATATCAAACCTCATCAGAGGAGATAAGTTCACACACTAGATCAATGAAAGGCACAACTCCCCTACTTGAATCCTGTAGAGGAGGCATTTGTCACTTGGGTATGTGGCACCTACCAGACCTGCCCTGAAACCATGTGGTGCATGCTTCATGAGACCCACAGATGATGAACTGGGGACCGTGTCTCTAGCATTTCAGTGAAGCATGTACCCACTCTGCCGACGTGGTTCAGCAAGCAGCTCTGGGCCTTGCTGTCTCTCCTCTCCTCTCCTCTCCTCTCCTCTCCTCTCCTCCCCTCTCCTCTCCTCTCCTCTCCTCTCCTCTCTTCTCCTCCTCTCACTGAACCTCCAAACTGCCTCCTCCAGTAGCTCTGTGGTAGGGTTCATTCATGACTTATCTCACCATCCACATTGACTCATTCCATTTATCCAGGTCTCTCTGAAGTTTGAAAGTTGTATTATCTTGCCTGTGTCCTGAACCTGATGAGGGGGACCTGTTCAATGTGATGGATTTCTCGAGGGTGAGGCTATCCCTGCCTTACCTGTGAATTCAGCTTCCAAGCAGGTTTTGGATGCTTAGCAGTAAGTAAGAATAACTTGCTTGGAAAAATAACCCAAATGCCCACACTACACAGTAGCTCTGGACAGTCTGAGTGTGGCCTTTCCCAGCTGCCAGTCTCTTGAAGGCCCTCCTAAGCCAAACAGGCAGTCTCTGTAAGGAATACTATTTGCTCTTAGCTTTCTGGGGTATGAATGCAGTAGTGAGTGTCACTTGGTTTTGTTTGTTTCTTTGTTTTAGACAGGGTTTCTCTGTGTAGCTTGGGAGCCTTTCCTAGAACTCACTCTGTAGCCCAGGCTGGCCTTGAACTCACAGACATCCGCCTGCCTCTGTCTCTCGAGTGCTGGGACCAGCCGAGAATGTCATCTGTACTGGTTTCTTCCAGAACACCTATTTCACAATCGTGTTATGAATCTTACTTTGATGGGGTGGTGGTAGTACACACCTTTAATCTCAGCACTCGGGAAGCAGAGGCAGGCAGATCTCTGTGAATTTGAGGCCAGTCTGGTCTATAAAATGAGTTCCAGGACAGCCAGGATTGTTACACAGATAAACCCTGTCTTGAAAAACAAAACAAAATAAAACAAAAACAAACAAAATCTTACTTTGAAATACTATGCTGGTTCCTATTATGGTGGCCAAAATTGGGATAAGAGTAAAGTGAATCTTTAGCTGGTGTGAGGTTCTACTGAAGTCTGGACTCCAGCAAACCACTGTTCAGAGTAGTGCTGGCTGAGATGCCATAGTTTCGGTGTCCACAGCTGTCAGCCTTAGGAACTCCTGGTGGGGTATTATCTGAGTCTGTTACATCCCAGCAATACAGACTCTGGCTTACTATCTTGAGGTGATATTTTTAACATTTTACCAAATGCTGAAATCCAATTATCTATTTCATGGGATGATATTTCTACATGACAGAATGTCGTTGTTATTTCCTCTACGCTGTTTTTCTCTATAGCACTTCTTTATTCTTATCTCTATGAAGTGTACACCTTGTTTCCTGTGTTTCCTTGCATCATGAAATCCGATCCTGGCATACTGCATGCACAAAATGACTTGGTAGGTCAGTGAAGAAACTAAACCCCCTCTTTTCAGTTCTGACACTGCTAATTATTACTTCCCCCAGACAAAAAGGAGTGTTGGCCTGCTCTCTAGCCACAAGTGAACTTTCACCCCTATTGTGTCTGAACAGCAGCAGGACTGGTGTGTCTGAGGTAGTGAACTAGGGAAGATGGAGGATCTGAGACAGACGAAGGTAGACATCTTCACGTTGTAGGGCTCACATATGACCTTGGTTTTCTGGGGACATTTTATTTCAGGCTGCTAACTCCTAGTGGAGTATCTATAAACATCTTGATTAGACAGGAAATGTTCCAGGGACTTTGCTTTGAGAAGATCTGTTTTATTATTGTGTTCCAGGCCCTGGGCTGAGAAATCCCCATACCTTGTTTTATGTGATGGTGTAAATGTACATCTTCGTCTCTCATGGAAATACCCATTCCATCTGTAGCTCCGACCTCTATGCTTTCATAACATCCAGACTTGCCTCCTAAGCCTCTGTTATGTTCTCACTCTGGCTTTCCTTCTTCCCTTCCCAACAGTTGTATTTAGCCTCTAGTATTCAGGTTAGGCTAATTTACACCACACTTACAAAGAGCTCCCGAATCTTGGGGTACATAGAGTGATAAAGGCCTCACTGTTCACCCAAGCTGCATGGTGAGAGGCAAACTGTGGCCTCTTTCCACATCATTGTTATCCTGGGCCCTGGCTTAGCAGAGTGTCTATCTGACAGAAGAGCACAGGCAGAAGAAAGAGGAGAAGACAGTGAGCCCCAGGGTTGCTCATAACAACACCTGTCACTTCTGTGCACATGGCATTGGCAGTTGCAGATGGAATGCAGCAGGCTGCAAACAGTGTAATCCTCCCCTTGGGAGGGATCTTGAATATTTTTGAGCAAATACAGACTCCACAAAATGTGCTCCTCTTGCAGAAGCACACTTGCATGCTTTCTCTGGGTCAATTGTCTTTTTCCCAGCAACATGCTTGACCAAACCCAGATCCATTCAGCTCTGTGGCCTGACTCCAGCTCTTAGCCTACTGCATAAGATTGGACTGCATATGTCTGTCTTAACTGTCCCTGGACACACATCCTTGCCTTCTTCCCTGGACCATCATCTTTTCTCCCTCATCCAATTCTCTTTAGTATTTGTCTCTTTTGGTCCCCTCCTCCCCTTCCTAGCTCCTCCCTCTTTCCTACTCTGTACCCCCTGCACCTTCTTTCTGGGTCTCATGTAGCTCATGCTGCCCTCAAACTGAGTATATAGCTGCAGATGACCTTGAACTGAGCCTCCTAATTCTGCCTTCCAAGTGCTGCTGTCATGACCACACCTGGCTTGTCTATTATTTCAAAGGCTTCATTGTCTTGTCCTCATTGTTGGCTTTTTTTCTTTTTCTATCAGCACAAATTCTCCTAAAAATTCTTGTAAACCTATACTTATGTTCTTTTTTCATTGTTTTTCTATGTTATTTATCATTATTGTAGCAATAGATATAGTTTGTTTCTCTTATTATAGACATAGTTGGTTTCTCTTATTATAGACATAGTTTGTTTCTCTTGTTATAGACACAGTTGGTTTCTCTTGTTATAGATACAATTGGTTTCTCTTGTTATAGATGCAGTTGGTTTATCTTGCTAGATGTAGTTGGTTTCTCTTCTTATAGATACAGTTGGTTTCTCTTGTTATAAATACAGTTGGTTTCTCTTGTTATAGATACAGTTTGTTTGTTTCTCTTATTATAGATGCAGTTGGTTTCTCTTGTTATAGACATAGTTGGTTTCTCTTGTTATAGATATAGTTGGTTTCTCTTACAGTCTCTTTCCCTTGCTCCTATTTCCAGATTTACCTGCACCAATACCCTTTCTTCTTCTCTCTTGTTTCAGAGAAAAAGGAGCTTTTCCCTTCCCAAATGCTTTGTGATTGTCCTCTTTTCTGAATCTCCCCCCCCCCCCTCAGCTCTGTTTGTTTGCTCTAATAAGAGGGCATCTCTTCCATTTCATTGGCTTTTCCCACCTGGTCTATGGACTGGCTCCTGTTGTCCTCAGGGACACCCTTTCAGCTTCCCATGCTGGTGTCGTCTAAGCCTCTTCATACTAGGAACACTCTGGTCAACACACTGGAACTGGAACAGCCAGCTGCTCAGTGTGGTGTGCTAATCTTTCTTCTTTAATCATCCACCCTGTCTTTAACTGTCAAAAAAGAGAAGAACAATTGTTTGATGTAACATAGACGTGCTGTAGAACAGACAGGTTCTCACTCAAATGCAGGAAGTGTCTTGCAAATTTCTGCCCACAGGTGACCAGCTCTCTGAGCTCTACTAGGATTCTTTGTGTTCACTGCACTGTCTCCTTTAACCCCTTAAAGCACCAGCCACTCCAATTCTAATTAGTGGTTCCCCCCACATATTTGTGAGTTTTTACATCAACACCCCCACCCTCCACCCCAGTTTTCTTCTTCCTCAGTCCCCTCCAACAGACTAAGGCACTTGGCTTCTTTTATTTTGGACTAAATTAAAAAAAAAAAAAGTTTGGCTGGGCAGTGGTGGTACACGCCTTTAATCCCAGCACTGGGGAGGCAGAGACCGGCAGATCTCTGGAGTTCGAGGCCAGCCTGGTCTACAGAACGAGATCCGAAACTACACAGAGAAACCCTGTCTTGAAAAACAAAACAACAAAAAGTCTGTAAGAATATGCAGTTCCTTGTTACATAAAGCCAGAATCCTACAATTATTATCTACACAGTCTAGGTTAATATTTCCACTTTAGTTTTACAAAGGCCAAACAAAAAAATCCTAGAGTGACAAAGCAAGGAGTGTCTCAGTAGAGTTGTCTCCCTTGAATGTGGAACTTTGTGAATCATCCACATTCCCGTGTAACTTGCTGACTGGAATGTGTGAAATTGGAAGTGAAGCAGGAGAGACACACATGAAGACCAGAAAGTCCCATATCAAACTACATTTCAGTGTCGAGTAAAGGGTTCATAAACACCTTCCCTAATCGCAGAGGTGTCGGAACTGAAGGCTCTGCGTCTGCTTCTGTCTTTATCTGGTGCATCCTGACAGTTTGCCAATGCAGAAGGCAACCAGGTCCTTCTGAGCACAAATTAGTGGCCCGTGGACAGTTTCTGGAGTTCCGGGAAAAGGGGTCTAGTTTTGGGCGTCTGAGGTGAGGCGGTTTCCGACCTAGAGGTGAGTCAATCTGACCTTGCTCTAAAACGTTTTCACTGGAGAGGCTGAGCAGGCTGGTAAACCAATCCTGTTCAATGGGCTCCTATACTGTTCTTCAACAGATGCTCACCTTAGAAGTGGAGACAGGTTGAAAGCAGAACAATTCACCTTTGTTTCAAGATGTTATTAATCTCAAAGGAGCCCTTTGTTACTAAGTACAGTTTAACCTTAGCAAAGGATAGCTATCACTGAGATTACGTGCTTAATTACCATACATTAGGAAGTTAGCAAATGGGTCCACCTTCAAAGAACCATTGAGAAGAACAGATTTAATCTATATCTAAAGGAATGTAAAAGAGGTGCTTAAAAAAATTGATACTCTCAAGGCTGAACAAGTGTAATATTCCTTGTCAAAAAACAAACCCAGAGGCTTTCCAAGCATTGGCTAAAATCTGAGCTTAGAAAGTTTCACAGTACAATTTTATTGTTTCTCCATTTGCTGCTGATGTTTAGTAAGCTGCAAATTCATTTAAGGGTTATTTATTTTTAATCACAATGTATTTTCTCTAACAAAGGTAATACTAATAGCACTCTACCATGTTTGTGGGGTCAACCTGAAAAATATTATTTTTTGAGGTGCTGAAAGGAGTCTTTGTGTGTATGTTTTGTGTGTTTTTATGTGTACATGTATATGTAGATGTATCCTGCTTGTTAAATAAGAAACACAGAGCCAGTTGCAGAGTTAAAAACCACGAGGTCAGAGCCAAAGCAGAAAACCTTACCCTTCACTGCTTCTGCGGTTCCTCCTCTCCGCAAGAGACCCACTTCTGTGCGTCCTGTCTATTTAAAGACTTTCTGTTCTCCTCCCTCATTGGTTGTAACCCAGCCACATGACCTCCTCGTCACTGCCTGTTTGTACAGACCTCCAGGTCTTCTATGGTTGGTATTGAAATTAAAGGCGTGTGTCTGCTATGCTGGCTGTGTCCTTGAACACACAGAGATCCGCCTAGCTCTGCCTCCCAAGTGCTGGGATTAAGGGCGTGCCCCACTACTGCTCGGCTTCTGCTCTGGCTTGCTCTGACCTCAAGGCAACTTTATTGACATACAAATAAAATCACATTTCAATACAAATAAAATATCACTATATTTCCCCTTTTCTATTTTAATAAAAAGAAAAAAAGGAAAAAGTTATAACTAATATAAGAAAAACTATATACAAAAGTACAATAACTATATATATCATATATACAAACAATAAATACCTAAACAATGTCTAGTCCATTTGTAATTGACAAATTCAGAGAAAATAATTCCATTATCTATCCTATTTTGGTAAGTCCAGAATGTACCTGATTCACTTTTTATCCTAACTTATATAGCTAACGGAACTGTCTTATAACGTCTTTCAAATTTATACACTTACAGCTCTTAGTGAGTTTTTCTGAAATCCTTAACAAAGATAATTATAACTATAACTAACTGATCTTCAACTCCCTCAGAGACCCAAGAAGGAAATAATACTACCTAATAAAAAATAAAAACAAGAAGTACATGCAAGCAGCTTCAAAAAAAAAATGTGAGTTGACAGAAACAGCCAGCTGCCTGGACAGTCACCTGAGGTTTCTCCACAGTGTTGGGGCATCATCTTCAGCCTACAGGCTTAGCGTATCTGACAGACTCTTTTGTGAACTAAGATGTATACAAGGTCAACAGTTTGACCTCACATTTGGTGAGAGCAGTCCATGTACCAGAAACACCTGAATTCCATTAGTGTCATGTCATGGTTCAGGATTTTAAATTCTGGAAATTATTGATGTCTTTTCAATTCAGCTGTCCATTTTTCTTGGCTGTGTATATGTGGCTTCATCTTGGCATCCTGTTCTTCTCCACATCTCTCTATTAAACGCCAGTCTACTATTGAGAGAGGTGAGCTTAGTTATTCCTCAAGAATAACTGTTTCATCTGCTGTTCCATTGCATATAAGAAGCCATTGGCCCACTCCCTGTTCAGCTGCCTTCGAAGAAAAGGGCACGGTACCTTTTACAGATTGCAAAGGTCACTCACTTCAGGGATGGTGCCTTATTGTCCTGGCTTCAGAAGGTGCCTTTTGTTAAAGCCACAACCACACTTGTTTTGGCAAGAATTGGTAGTCCTTGGTTTCATGTCCTGTCTGTCCTGTTTGTCAGCAGTTGATTCAAGGATACTTTGTTGTCCAGTGGCTGACTTTTGCAACAATGAAAGTTAGTTCCATATGCAGTTTCTTCAATGCCCATATTTTCTCTGAAGTAGATTGGTACTGCCAGGAGCCGTCATGTCTCATAGTCATAGCAAAAAAGAAAAATTCTTGTTATTAAAACATTTTAAATGCCATATTCTGTAGATCTCTGAAGGGTTTGAAGATGACCTGTCTATCTAAAATATATCTGTTTGATCTTGACAACACACCTAATATGACTACAAGTTCAATTGTAATGTCTAACCACTAATTTTCATTTCTATATATCCTAATAGTTGGTAATACTAACATTCAAGGATTAGCAAATTGCAATTACATTGTTAAATAAATGGTATAAATACAATATCTCGAACAAGATTAGAAATACGTATATGGTATATTCTAACAATCTCAATCTCAATAATAATAATTTGTATACAATATAAAACAATCCAATTGAATGTAAAGTATTTAAAACTAGTAATTGTCTTTCTTTTTTCTTTTTCTTTTTTTTTTTTTTTTTTTTAAACAAGCACCTTTTGCCTAGCCCTTTACCTAACCCTTAACAACAACTTGTAACCAACCCTCCTAAACAATGAAAACTATCCCAGACCCAATACCCATAAAAAGACCAAAAAACCACCCACCCCACACCACCCCTTTGGGAATGTGGGCGTCGGATTCTTAAAATTGCTTCCTGCTGGGTATGGGCGAAGTTATCTTTATTCTGAAAAGAAAAATTTTGGGTTAATTGACAAATTCTAGGAAAGATAACTATATTCTTTGTTATCCATAATGCCAAAGTTCAGGGTTTATCTCAAGTCCTTATTCAAGCAGTCTTTGAAACTGGATCATCTCAGCTAGCCATCTCAGAATTGCTCTAAGCACTTTGTAGTCCAAAGCTGATCTGTAGATGATGTTTGTCAGCTTAGTGATATTATTTTCCACGTGGAATTGTCGTTGTGGGGCCCCATCTTCTTCCTGGAGATTTCATTTGATGTTAGGCCTGGCCGTGATTTCCTGCAGAAAACTGAAAAGAGACCCGAACACAAAGACATGTATAGGCAGCTAATCGAAGCCTTTTCTCTAAATTAATTAGTACTCATATGACCATTATTATCTCAACAAAGTTTAAAATATATATATTTATCTTGTGAATTCTGATATAAAATTCATACTTTAAGAAACGTTTAAAGAATCAGAATAGAGTCAAAGAATTGAGATTAGTAATAGAATAGTCCCTTAATTAATTTGGTTTTTCTCCTGTCCCATGTCAGAAGATGGCTCTTTCTTCTGGTATGATACAGGGAGTTTTCATTTTCTTTTTAACAACATGCTTGAGTTTAAAGGAGGAGAGAGCCATTCTCCAACTCCAAAATCAGCTTGAAGCTTTAATTGAACTGGGACTACAAGAAGACTAAGAGTATTAATTTTTTAGAGAACAGCAGAAACAAACATTTAGAAAGATTTATGAAATTTTGTAGATGATATACCAATAGGCCATTTTACTCTTTTTCCTGGGACAGATGATTTGTCCTTTTTCTTCAGTTGTCTCATTTGTCCAGTGTTCTTCAGATTCTTTAGCCTTCATTCTCCTAAAAGACAAAAACAAAAACCCTTCCCCAAGACTAATTTTGGGCAGGTCCCCTTTTGGCAAGTTACATCTGATTAAATGAAAAGGCATGTATTAACGGTATAAGTGAGTTTAAACTGGATGGTCATGTTGGTTGATGAACTATCACCTCTTCTAATTAAGAGGTCTCTCTTGTTCAAATCGAACCTTTATCAGTTTTGATGGTACCCACAGCTTATCTTCTCCTGCAGAAACAAAAGCAAAACCTCGTCCCCAACGTAACACATGCCCTGGTTTCCATTCTGAGGTCAGCACATCCTTGAAGTATATAGGCTGATTTAATTCTGTTGTTTTTTCTATTAACCAATGTCTCTCTGCAGCTGTTGTTCCTTTCTCATTAGCATTGAGAAAATTCAAAGTTAGTAGAGCATTGTGCAGTCTATTTCTGGGGGTTTTTGTTACCCCTTTTTGTTTATTTATCATGTCCTTTAGAGTTCTGTTGGATCTTTCTATAACTGCTTGGCCTGTAGGATTATGTGGTATACCTGTAATATGCTTTATATTATAATAAGCAAAAAACTGTTTCATTTTAATAGAGACATATGCTGGAGCATTGTCAGTTTTAATTTGTGCAGGTATACCCATGATGGCCATAACTTCTAGCAAATGAGTGATTACAGAATCAGCTTTTTCAGAACTCAAAGCAGTTGCCCATTGAAATCCTGAATAAGTATCAATAGTATGGTGTACATATTTCAATTTTCCAAATTCTGCAAAGTGAAACACATCCATCTGCCAGATTTCATTCCTCTGAGTACCCTTTGGGTTACATCCTGCTGGTAATGGTGTCTGATTGTAGAAGGAACAAGTAGGACATTTCTTTACAATTTCCTTGGCTTGTTGCCAGGTTATGGAAAAATCCTTTTTTAAACCTTTACTATTGACATGATGTTTCTTATGAAATTCTGAGGCCTCCAGCACATTTCCTATCAATAATTTATCAATCTCATCATTACCTTGTGCTAGAGGGCCTGGCAGACCAGTATGGGATCGGATGTGAGTTATATATAAAGGATGACTCCTTTCCCTGATTGTATCTTGTAATTGAATAAATAGTGAAGTTAATTCTGAAGCATCAGGGATAAATTCTGCAGTCTCAATATGTAATACCACTCTTTCAGCATACTGAGAGTCAGTAACTATATTGAGAGGTTCTGAAAAATCCATTAATACCAACAGAATAGCATACAATTCTGATTTTTGAACTGAATTATAAGGACTTTGAACCACTTTACTTAAATTTTCTGATTTGTAACCTGCCTTTCCTTGCTTGTTGGCATCTGTATAAAATGTCCGAACTCCAGATATGGGTTTTTCACGTACAATTCGAGGCAAGATCCAATCAGCTCTCTTTATAAGATCAATTCTATTGCTTTTAGGATATTTGCTGTTAATTTCTCCCAAAAAATTACTGCAAGCTCTTTGCCAAGGTTCACTTTCTGTCCATAATTTTTCAATGTCCTCTTTAGTTAAAGGTACAACAATTTCTGCTGGGTCTATTCCTGCTTATTGACGAAGTCTCAATTTTCCTTTCAAAATTAAGTCAGAGATTTTTTCCACATAAGTTTTTAATTTTTTATTTGGTTTATTTGGTAAAAATATCCATTCTAATATAATATCTCCTCTCTGCATTAATATTCCTGTAGGAGAATGCCTCGAAGGTAAAATAACCAAAATGCAATCCAGCTTTGGATCAATACGATCTACATGTCCTTCATGTACTTTTTTTTCTACCAAGGCCAATTCTTTCTCAGCTTCAGGTGATAATTCTCTTGGACTATTTAAGTCCTTGTCACCTTCTAAGGTTTTGAACAAATTATTCAGTTCATCATTTTTTACCCCAACAATAGTTCGTAGATGAGAAATGTCCCCAAATAATCTTTGAAAGTCATTAAGAGTCTGTAGGCGATCTCTCCTAATTTGTACCTTTTGAGGTCTAATTTTTTGTAGCTCTATTTTATATCCTAAATAATTAATAGAATCTCCTCTTTGTATCTTTTCAGGAGCAATTTGTAATCCCCAGCCAGGCAATATTTTCTTTACTTCTTCAAACATTCTTTCTAAAGTATCTGCACTTGAGTCAGCTAGTAAAATATCATCCATATAATGATAAATTATAGATTTAGGAAATTTTTTACGTATCACTTCCAAGGGCTGTTGTACAAAATATTGGCACAGGGTTGGACTATTTAACATTCCCTGTGGGAGCACTCTCCATTGAAATCTTCTAACCGGTTGAGAATTATTGTAAGTAGGCACCGTGAAAGCAAATCTTTCTCTGTCTTTTTCTTGTAGGGGTATTGAAAAGAAACAGTCTTTTAAATCAATAACTATGAGAGGCCATCCTTTAGGTAACAGAGTAGGCAAAGGAATTCCAGATTGTAGAGAGCCCATTGGCTGAATTACTTTGTTAATTGCTCTAAGGTCTGTTACCATTCTCCATTTACCAGATTTCTTTTTAATAACAAATACAGGAGAATTCCATGGGCTAGTAGATTTTTCAATATGCTGAGCATTTAACTGTTCTTCTACCAGCTCTTCTAAAGCCTGGAGTTTCTCTGTTGTTAAAGGCCATTGATGAACCCATACAGGCTTGTCTGTTAACCATTTTAAAGGTAGAGCTGTTGGTGCCTTTGGAAGATCATCAGTTTTTCTGCCCTGTTCTTGTATAATATGGATGGCTGGTGACCACTCATTAGAATAATACCTTCTAATATTTCTCTCAGAAACATGTGCTAGTTTATTATTTATTTCTGAGGTTGGAGGGATGTTAATCTGAGTATTCCATTGTTGTAACAGGTCTCGACCCCACAGGTTCATGGCTATGTTAGCCACATATGGTTTTAATCTGCCTCTCTGTCCTTCTGGGCCTATACATTAGAGCCACCTTGCACTCTGTTTAACTTGAGATAATGTTCCATGTATATTTGTGTTTGTGTGTGTGTATGTATATGTGTGTATGTGTCTATGTGTGGGTGTGTATTTGTTTGTGTGTGTAGCCTCAAACTCTCTATGTAAGAGGATAATCTTGAACTCTTGACCTCCCTGCTCCCATCTCCCATGCACTGCAGGCCTGTGCCACTCACTACCTACAGTCCTCTGAAAGGGGTTTTGAACTTACATGTTCAAGGTCTACTGATCTATTTGAACTTAATGTGTCAACTTGATGGACACTTTGTGAAGAAATCAGCCTTTGCATAACAGTGCCTTAGATATAAAGACAAATCCTTCTTTATATCGCACAATGAATTGTAGACACTATTTGTACCAGCCCAAGAATGCTTTTTAAAAAACACTTTTCCCCCCAGGGAGTCGTAACACACTCCTTTAACCTTAGCATTTGAGAGGCAGAGACAGAAGGACTTTTGTGAGACTAGCCTGTATACTTGGCTTTTTCTTTTAGACCAACCAGCTCCCAAATCATGACACAGACTTACTAATAATTATGAAAGCTTGGCCTAGGTTAGGCTGGTTTCTTGCTAGCTCTTGTACCTAACCTGTTTCTCTTCATCCATGTTTTACCTTGGGGATGTTTGCCTTTCTTTCTGTGTGTTCTACTCTGTGTCTGCTGGCTGGAGGCTGTCTGGCTGGCCCTGGGAATCCCCTTCCTATTCTCCTTTGTTCTCTTCTCTCTTCTCTCCGGAGCCTAGATTTCTCCTCCTATTTATTCTCTCTGCCTGTCAGCCCTGCCTAACCCTTTCCCTGTCCAGCTTTTGGCCATTCAGCTTTTTATTAGACCAATTAGGTGCCTTAGGCAGGCAAAGTAAAACAGCAACACATCTTTTTATAATGAAACAAATGCAGCAAAACAAATGTAATACACCTTTACATAGTTAAAGTAATAGTATACAGCACAAACAAATGTAATACATCTTTACATAGTTAACTATTCCATAATAAGCCTGGTCTACACGGCAAGACAGCCAGAACTACATAGAGCAGTGGTTCTCAACCTGTGGGTCTTGATCCCACTGGGAGGTAGAATGACCTTTCACATGAGTCACATATCAAATATTCTATATATCAGATATTCATACTACAATGCATAACAGTAGCAAAACTATTGTTATGAAGTAACAATAAAAATCATTTTCTTGCTGGGGAATCACCACAGCAAGAGGAACTGTATTAAAGTGTAGCAACATGAGGAAGGTTGAGAAACACTGACAAAGAGAGATCCCGTCTCAACAAACAGAAAAACAAAACCAAAACAACAATTTTAACCCACAGAGATCTGTCTGTCTTTACTTTGTGCCTGGCTAAACATTTTTAGAAAAATTATTTTTTTTTTTTTGTGTGTGTGTGTGTGTGTGTGTGTGCACCACAGCTGTTGCATAGAAGTTAAAAGAATCCACCCTCCACCATTTGAGTGCCATGGAACTCAGATTGTCAGGCACGGCTTGGCAGCAGACACCTTTATACCCTGAGCCATCTTGTCAGCCCTCAAGTGCTTTTAAATGGGAAGGCTCCCTCCTAAACTCCCAATGTAGATTATGAATAAGAGAAATATCTAATTTTAGAACAGCATTGCAATGTTTAAACAAAACGTGGAAAAGAAAACATTTAACTCTAAGAGGAAACTTCATGCTTAATAAAAATAAATCACAGTAGTTAATGCACCCTTTTGCTCTTTTATTAATGTCCCCAGGATGACTCACCTATTATGGGTCATTCAAATCCTCAGGTATGGTATAATAAGAAAAGGGTGTGAGAATGTGGATGCTCCTTTTCCA
The DNA here is from genome assembly GCF_903995425.1 of Onychomys torridus. NCBI lineage: Eukaryota > Metazoa > Chordata > Mammalia > Rodentia > Cricetidae > Onychomys > Onychomys torridus. The sequence continues at coordinate 60,563,034 of NC_050445.1, forward strand.
ATGGTCCCCAGTGCAAACATCCCCATAGTACAGCTATTTTGACCCTCTAAGATATAGACTGTCTTTCTAGGGGTGAAAAAATTAATTTCTCTCCATGGATACCAAAGATCTCTCAATATTTTAGGATGTAGATTTTCAGGTTTGGAAAGACACCATTTAGTTTCTATGTTCTTTATTTTAAAGATGAAAACCTAGGAATGGGGGTGTAGGTCAGTGGCAGATGACTTCTGTAACAATGCAAGAGCCAAGGGTTTATACCTAGAGATTTCATATATACATACATGCATAGACGACCCAACAAACTCCACAAAACAAAGAAAAACAAACTACAAAAAAATCCCATAAGCAAAAACCAGAATGAATAGAAGACAGCTGTAAGACGCACCAATACTATCATAAGTCATAGTAAAGTTCAAACAGAAATTCAAGTCCTTTCCTAAAAGTGGTACATCAAAAATTAAATACAACAAGGAGTCAAATTGAATTATCTATGTTTAGAATCCACCCAGTGGTATTCACTCAGCTGGGGAACCAAGAAGGGAAGTCATAAATACAAGCAAGGTCAAAAGCTGGCTACAACCAGGACACAACCACATTTCATGCTTGTCGCCGGGAATATCCAGAGGAAGGACATTTTCACCCTGCCTGTAAGTAGAGCATAACGAATATCCACCTTACACATTTAATCAAAGTGTGTGTGTGTGTGTGTGTGTGTGTGTGTGTGTGTGTCCTTCCTATCTGCATTACAGTCTCATTATTTCATCAAGTATTTTTTGCATCCACATCTATGCATCAGACACTCTGTTAAGGAGTATTGAAGAGTAATGGGCACTGTACTCAACTGAAGATAAATTCCCTGAAACATCCTAAGTCCGGAGACTTCTAATTGCAGGAAGAGCAGGTCAGGTAGGTAACCCGAGGTAACCAGTGAGGCACTGGGCCCGACCTCTGAGGTTATCCTGCACACAGGGTCACAGCACCTAAAAGAACAGAAGCAGGCAGAGTATCTCCCAGCTCTAGGCCCCACGGTGCCTCTTCGCCTTGGCCTCAGCTCCGCCTGGCGTCACACGTCAGCACTACGGGCCACACCCCTGCGCACGGGTTGGGTCCTGGCGACATGATGAAACTTCCCGCACGCGTTACAGAAGCCGGGTGGCTGAAAGGTGAGAAGCGGTCCTCCGCCCCTCCTGTTGTGGCTGCGCCGCCTCCGATCCCTCCACCTCCTGCTCTGGCCGCTAGTGCACAGGTAAGCGGGACCCCGGTGTTCGGCGCGGTGCCCTCTGCACGCTCGGGAGGCGGGAGGATGCTCTGTCCGCTCGGGCACACAGGTCCCGACACGCGGGTGCTAAGCACACTGGCCCCGCACGGGACAGATGCTGCGGAGCAGCGAGTGCCAGGGCGGGGCGGGCGCCCGGCGATTGTTGCGCACCTGGGACGGAGCGGGCGCGGAAAGCTCACCCCAGAGCGAAGTGCCTCATGGAGGCTGGGCCGCTCCAGATAGAGAGGCAACTGTGTGGTCTTAGTCGGGACACCGTACATGTTCTTATTTTTTACTGTATGACGTCTCAGCCTGGGAAACTTTGGCAATCCGAGGGCCTTGCCTGGGACCAGCTGGAAGCCTGCACAAGACCGGCAGCAGTTGGGTGACCCAGGCTAGTGCTGGGGCCTGGCTGTCACCCAGGACGGAGGCTCGCCCGAGCTCAAGAGCGGGGTCCCTGGGGTTGACTGTCTGGATCCGGCTTCCCGAGCCCCCACTCTTCTAGCTGCCCGGCCCCTCCCCCACTCCAGCTCCAGACTTGCGGTCCCGCTGAGGAGCGCTCTGTTTAAGGAGACGGGCGGCCAAGTACAGACAAAGGCAATTAGCATGCTTTTTCTTAATAATGGGTAACTATTCACAGGCCTGGCTTCAGATTAATGTAACTTTGAAATACAAGGACAGGTTTTATTTGTCTTGGCCCGTGGCCTACAGTTCTTAACAGTTAACTCTTTTCGTTGATTGATGCCAGCACTATAATATTAATTAGAAGTAAGACTTGCACAAGTCCACAGGTTAATTATTGAGATAAATATGAAATTATTAAAATAAGGAGATCCAGTGAAGTTTAGGTAGATCATCGGAATAGAATTTCTGTTCGATGCACCCAAGTGGCGCTGTCCAGCCCGGGAGCCACAGGACACATGCATTTGCAAGCACTGACCTCTAGAAACACTGGCTAGTCGGAACTGAGTTGTGTTATTAAGTGTGAAATACATCAGATTTGAATGAGGTTGAAAACCGAACTCTTGATGTTTAGGTTGTGACCCTTGCCTTTAACGTCTGAACTATCCTTCCAGCCTGGTTTTAATGATTTAGGGAAAGTAGTGTAAAATATAATTAATTTTGATTATATTGTATTGATTATTTTGCTTGGGGTGTGCCGTGTTAAGGTACGTTTAAAATTTATTTCAGTGCTAGCTTTTGCCTTTTTAATGTCTATTAAAATTACACATATGGCTCACATTCCCTCTGGACAGCACTGCTGTAGAAGTTAACCAGGAAATGTGGGAAACCACAGGAGTAGACAGCAGTGAGGAAAATGAGGCATGCAGGTAGATTCCAGTCACACACAAAAGAGTTTGAATTTCCTTATTCCTGCTGAGGGAAGGTATTTTAACTTTTCTTTCCACTTACAAGTGGATGGCCTATGTTTTGCATAACAGACAATTCATTAAGGAGCCTCAAGACCCAGGTAAATGCTTTTCTGATGATCACAACTGACTTTCAAAGTTCATTGCAAGCTCACTTTTCATTTTCCTCCCCCCTTTATTAAACATAGATTCTTTTCTCATACAATATGATTGGAATTCAGTTCCCCCACCTCTACTCTTCCCAGGTCCTCCACGCCTCCTCTCCCATCTGGATCCTCTCCCTTCCTGTGTCTTATTAGAAAAGAACTGGCTTCTAAGAGATAACAAGACATAATATAATAACAATAATAATAATAATAATAATAATAATAATAATAATAATAATATAAAAATGAAAACCATCATATTAAAATTGGACAACACAAGCCAACAGAAAAATAAAAGCGCTCCAAGAGAAGATAGATGAGTCAGAGACCCACTCGTTTACACATTCAGGAGTCTCATTAATGTACTGAACTGAAAGCTGTAGCACATATGCAGAGGACCTTGTGCAGACCTGTGTATTCCCTGCTTGCTGTACCGTCTCTGTGAGTTAATATGAACTTTGCTTAGTTGTTTTAGAGGGTCTTGTTCTCTGTCCCCTCTGTCTTCCTCTGGGTTCCCTGAGCTCTGAGAGGAGGGATTTGATGGAGACATCCTGGTTAAAGCTGTGTGGCTAACCCACTTTTCATTGGATTGAGTCAAACATTGTATCAACAGCCACTCCTCCTAAATCTCTGCATTTTTCTACTGAATATACCAACCAATCCCGTTGTAGACTATTTGGACAGCTTTGTGGAGGGAACACACCACTTGACTTTGTCTTCAAGTTGCTTTGCTTGATACCATTTTTTATCATTTTTTTTTTCTGGTTTTGCTCAAAGTGCATCAAAGCTTTGGTACAAATGGAATATTTTGAGAGAGTGGCTGATGTCAGCAGGTGTATTTTTAGGGTATTTGTTCCAGATTATGTTGCTGTTTGTTGCAGATGTGCATTTTAAGGAGATACAGTATTATTTACTAGTTGAAGATTCTTTATTAAACTATTTAAACTATTTTGAGCTAGTAATATTCAAATGATACATTTGTAGGCATTACTTGCTTCCTGGCTTACAGGGATCTAAGTTGCCCCTTCCCCAATATTGCTTCATCTCTATGTATCACAACTATTTCACTAACCAATACAGCTTTGAGAATTTGAGAATATTTTTGTCATTGAAGACATTTTCTGTTGTTGAGACAAGATCTCATGTAGCACAGGATGGCTTTGAACTCCTGAACCACACTGCTTCTACACTCCTCCCAATTAGTGCTGGGATGATGATGTAGGATGATGTCCCACAACACCTCGCCATAGCAAATATTTTATATCCTCAGTCAGCTCAAAATACTTGTTGAGGTGCCGGATGTGAGATTACTGTTTCATTTTCTTCTTCTTCATCACATTTAGATAAATCACTTAGAAGTTAAGCTGGAAGTTGTGACATGCTTAAGGAGATGTATTAATACTACATAATAGCGCTTATAAGCTGTTAGTTATTCCCCTTATATTTGACTGCAGAAAGTACAGATAAAGCAAGGGTATTAACTGTAGAGGCTTGGGAAGAGAGTGTACTAATATGGAGAACCTCCATATCTTGGATTTTTTTTTTTTTTTTTTTGAGATTCTCAATTGGAGAATGCCGAGGTTGGGATCCCTAACTATTAGCTTGGAGCCAGCCAAGCCTGCCATTGACCTTGGGAGCAATCTTGGGCTGCAGAGACACAATGTGACCTGGAAGTTGTGGGGTGTAACTCCCACCAAATCCTAAGGTGGGAGAGATGTGGGCTTTGGCTGAGTGCTAAGCTTATGTATCTGGTTGAATATAAAGGTCATCTGTACTTTTTAATATTTTTAAGCAAATTAAGTCATCCTCATCTGTCTGCCAACCTGATGGAAAATTGTTGTAGATAAAGATGGTTTGTGTCCAGCTTTTGGAGAGACTTGTGTAAGTTTCTGGAATCAAGGGTTGGTTACTGGATGTGGGCCCGCTGTGCTTTTCCCCACAGAGTGCCTGCAGCTCTCCGGCAGCATGTGTGGCATCTGGGCTCTCTTCGGCAGCGATGACTGCCTTTCCGTGCAGTGTCTGAGTGCTATGAAGATTGCACACAGGGGGCCGGATGCCTTTCGCTTTGAGAATGTCAATGGATACACCAACTGCTGCTTTGGATTTCACCGGTTGGCTGTGGTTGACCCCCTGTTTGGAATGCAGCCAATAAGAGTGAAGAAATACCCTTATCTGTGGCTCTGTTACAATGGTGAAATCTACAACCACAAAGCAGTAAGTGGGACGGAACTGGGGGTGGGGTGGGGGGATGGGGGGCTGTCTATAATGAAACCTCAGATGTGGTGGTTAGGATATCCATATTCTATGTCATGTTTCTTGCTTTGTTAACCTTTTTCTGTGTTCTTACCTCATGTGCTCTGGTCATGTAGGTCACTGACACAGAGAGGTAAAATGACTTGGATTTTAAAACGTGACGAAAATGGGGATGCCAATTTAATTTTTTTTTCTATTTCAAGTTTTAATATTTATTGGGGATGTGTTGTATCCTGTGTTAGGTGATAGAGCTACAGCAGTGAAGAAGATGGTTAGGTCTACACTGCAATGGAGCTTGTTCTCTTAGGAGACAAGGTCACTGTCTGGAACTTTCTGGAAGAGCAGATGTAGAGTGATGTGTATGGGAGAGCTGTTTGCAGGATACTTGAATCGGGACTGTGTCCTGAGGAAGGGAGACTTTAACGGAGACCTAACAGAGAACACCGGGCAAGGCTGGGAAGTGTTCCCTTGGAGGGGGACAGTATGTGTACAGGCCCTGGAGCGGGAAGCAGTCTGGGATAGAAGGAGGGAGTGGGTGAAAGGTGGGACTGGGAGTCAGGAAGGTCAGTCTTACACTGCCAGAAGGGGGCGTATCATTCCAAGGGGAGCAGCAATTGAAGACTTAAAGGAGGGATAACTTGAAAAGTTGGGAGATGATATCTGTAGCGTTATATAAGACGGCACTGAGAAATTGATTGCACTTCCACACTTAGGAGCCACACGGTGGAAAGGTGGCTGGAGGCAGTGAAGTATGTTAAGTAAGACTTGGCCCTATTAAAGTTGGAACAACTTTCTACTCTGGTGCCTTAGAACAGAAGTGGGTGAGGGGACAGAAATGTTGGTTCTGGAAGCCAGACATGATAAGAACCCCCCAATCCAGGATTATTTGACTAGTTTTTCATAAGGAAAAAAATTAAATCTGTAACTTAAGAACTTGCATGAATATCATCCCTTGCTATATTTGCAAGCTCATTAACCCCTTCCTCAACCTTTAATTGTTTCAGAGCAATGTGCATAAAAATTGATAATTGTTAATACCTGCCTGAATTTATTTTACCTCTCTCCAGGCCTGCATATTTTTTTAGAGTGAATTATTCTAGTATGGTACATCATAATGTTTTTTCTCTAAACTATATAACCATTTCTCTCTTAAGGATTAGGACATTCTCCTAGCTAACATTAACAGCAAACTTAAGACTCTATAGCACTAACAGACAGTTCACGTTTAAGTTCCCCAAGTGCCTCTAGAATACATTTAGCAATGTTTATCCTTTGTTTTGCTTTGCTTTTTTGGTGTGTGTGTGTGTGTGTGTGTGTGTGTGTGTGTGTGTGTGTGCATCTGTGTGCGTGCACATATCTTTTTGTGTTAGGGCAGATTTTCGTCAAGGTTTAGGCATTTGGTTATGATGTTTCTTGGTAAAATTTGAAATCTATCCTTCACTGATAGGCTTTCCTAGCTGCCTGTTGGCTAATCTAATTCCGGAAGAATAGTTTTTATTTGCCAGTTTGCTTGCTTGTAGGAATACTTTCAAAGTAGAGTTCTTAGCTGAGCCTTTATACACTTAGCAAATCTACCTTTGTTAAAGCCCTCTGTATACAAAGCCAAACACTTGGAGATGAAATGGCAAAGAGGAAAGCAAAGAGTAGAGGAAAGGAGTGGGGTGGGAGGGATTCGGGTATCATTAAGTCAGGCTAGTACATGAGAATTACTCGGTTGCACTCCGCCAGTATTGCCCTGCATCTCCGAGAAGTGAGGTTAGGAAATACCCTGGTTTATTTTGACAGTGTTGCTGCTTGTTAATTTTGTTAAGAAGTTAAAAGTTAGTATCTTAAGAACATGTCCTTTTAAAATTAGGTAACGTGCCGGGCAGTGGTGGCACACGCCTTTAATTCCAGCACTCAGGAGGCAGAGGCAGGTGGATCTCTGTGAGTTCGAGGCCAGCCTGGTCTACAGAACGTGATCCAGGAAAGGCACAAAGCTGTACAGAGAAACCCTGTCTCAGAAAACCAAAAGAATAAAAAAATTAAAAAATTTAAAAAATTTAGGTAACGTTGTATGGTATACTTGCAAAGACTTTCTGCTATTTCTGTAGAACATCTAAACTTAAATGCCAATGAGACAGCTAGAAACTGGTCTAAGAGTAGAATGAGCAGATTTAATCTTGTGTATTTTCAGAAATACAGCATCCGAGTTCTGTCTCTACCCCCTTGCTTTGATGATAACAGGAAATAGGATCTGCTGGTTTAGGAGACCACAAAGACAGACCCTGGGCGGACAGGGGCTACAACACATCACATGCCAGTGGGACTCTAGGAAGGTGGCAGGATATGGGTGCAGTATAGGAGCATCATTTCAGGAGTTAGAATTAGTACTTGGGAATTGTTCATCCAGGGACACCTGCCTTTTGAATAAATTACTTTTGGAAAAGAGAATGGAAGTAATGGTAATTATTTTCAAATGATGTAGGGTCTTTCCACCTAGGGGGCAGCTTTTCAAACCCACCCCCTTGAGCTAGGATTACCCTGGTAGTCCCTTAGTTGGGAAGAGTGGCCAGATGGTAGTGTTGTAGAGGCAGCCAAAGCCCATGTTTTGATAGTTATGCAGGCTTTACACAAAGGACCACATGTTGGGGATGGAGAAACCTGAGGCATATTTACAGGTCGTAATGTGCATTTCAGTTTCCTTGGGAATTGTGGATCCTTGTGAAAACACAGTGCAAGTCTGAAGTGGGATGTGAGGGCTTTGTGGTAGCATTGGTGGTATGCTCATGTGGTAGAAAGTCTCAGAATCAGGGCACAACTTTCACTTTGCTGGAGGTGAAGTCAGTGACGGCTCATTGCTGTTCCTGCGGGACGTATGAACTGGTGATAAAGCCCATGGTCATTGTGTTTGTCCCTGAGAAGTAGCTTTAATGTCACCACTGCCCAGGAAGGTCTAGATGATGTTCACTCCTGGGGACCAGCAGCTTGGGTTTGGACGTGTCCTTACAAAGGAATCATTTATTTGGCAGCAAGGAGTGGATTGTATTTCCTTTGCATTTTCAAGGTAGGTCTTTGAGGATGAGCTAGGAGAACCACAGCGGATTCTGTGTCCCAAACCAAAAGCTGACAGTTGCTGACTGTGTCATGGATAAGGACTTTCCAACAAACTGTTCTAGTCATTATCCATATGTCTGCTTGTATTCTACCTTCAAAGATCAGAGCACAGATTCATGGAAAATGTTTGGGAGAAAACTGTGTCTGTACTGAACATATCCATGTTTTTACATCATGCATAATATTGCATAACAATTACACCTAAAGCATGTTGTATTACGTATTCTAAATCTGGAAATGATGTAAGTACACAGGAGGGTGTATGTAAATAGTACTCCATTTTATAAAAGGCACTAAATCACCTGCAGATTATTGTTTGGTGGCTGGGGTCCTGAAAGCAAAGGATGACTGCATATGGAAATGTGCATGTTTAACCACATAGTGTGAACCATGGTATATAACACACTTGGACCCTTCATGTGTCACTGCTCTGGTGCCTTCCCATGGTATCCTGTTTATCAGAAGACACTCTTCATTGTTTTGGGTTCAGCCTTTGTGGTGAAGAATTTATAGAATTTTGAGTTGAGACAAGGTAGAGTTTGATAATGCCATGTTGTTGTTGTTTTCAACCATCAAAGTACATAAACTGATTATAGAACACAGAAATGCTGAATCAGGATTATTAGTAGGTAAGTAGGATATTAACATTTTGTTTGTTCTGTTTCCTTAAGCTACAACAGCGTTTTGAGTTTGACTATCAGACCAATGTGGATGGTGAGATTATCCTGCATCTCTATGACAAAGGAGGTATCGAGCAAACCATTTGTATGTTGGATGGGGTGTTTGCGTTTATCCTACTGGACACTGCCAACAGAAAAGTGTTTCTGGGCAGAGATACCTACGGAGTCAGGCCCTTGTTTAAAGCCATGACAGAAGATGGATTTCTGGCTGTGTGTTCAGAAGCTAAAGGTAATAATGGAGTTTTACTATTCTGTTTCTTCTTGGATCATATTGAAAATCTTATAGATGTCAGTAAAATGACTAGTAGATGAATACTCAGTGTGAAGAGGATTTGAAATCCTAACCACCTCTCTCCTTTTTCTTTGTGTACATGTGTGCTCATGCATGCATGTGCACATGTAGGGGCCAGAGACTCACACTGGATTCTTCTTCTATTGCTTCACCTTAATGTTTGTTTTATTTTATTTTATTTGTTTGTTTGTTTTTGTCTCACTATGTGACCCTGACTGTCCTGGAACTCACTATGTAAACCAGGACAGCCTAGAACTTACAGATCCACCTGCCTCTGCCCCCTGAGTACTAGGATTAAAGGCACACACCACCATGCCTGGCTCCATCTTAATTTTTGAGGCAGTCTTTGGCTGTCCTTAGAGCTCACTGATGTCACTGATTTAGCCAGATTGGCTAATCACAGGGCTTCAGGACTCCACCTGTCTGCCCTGCCCTGTCCTCCCTGTGCTGGAGTTAGAGATGCAGAATATTGCTACCAGGTTTTGTGTGGGGACTGAGGATCTGAATGCAGGTCCTCATGCTTGCTTGGCAAGCACTTTATTGTTGATCAGGTATTTCTACCAGGAGGTGAGCAAGTTTCTTCTGCATGCAGAGTAGTTCTGCCATGGTTTACAGATAGAGAGAGCCAAGTGGACTTGGTCACTGTGACCCGAATGTTTAAGCTAAAATAACTATTTCCTTTAAAATATTTTATCTCAGGTATTTTTTCACAGCAACAGATACCTTGCTAACACACATAGCATTTTCTGGCAGCAAATTTGGTAATCATCTTTTGTCTCAACTAGATAGTAGGTTTTCTATAAGGTATCTTTGCCATTTCTTGAATCCTTAGCCACTTAGTTTTCAGATTTAACATTGCTTGGTCTGTTAAAGGATCCTTAGCACACTAACTATAGTTTGGGTATTAGTCGATGCTTTGCTTGGTCTATCAATAGGCAGCACAGGACATTGGGCATCAGTTACCTAGAGTCCTGTTGGGGAGACCGGGCAAGGGGAGCACAAAGCAGGATGGGCTCCTGCTTCTGCTGGCTATCCTTTGGACTCTTAGACCTAATGGTCCCTTGATAGGGAACTGGAATCTCACCAATGGTTTACTCTCTGAAGCTCGGATGTTTTCTGCATCCTTAACTCTGCCTTTTCCAGACTGACGTAGTTACCTTTCTATTACTATGATAAGATGCCATGACCAAGGCAAGAGTTCATTTGGGGCTCATAGATTCAGAGTCGGAGTCTATGACATCATGATGGGGCAGCATGGCAGCAGGCAGGCAGGCAGGGCTGAGGGCTCACATCTTGATCCATAAACATGAGGCAAAGAATGGGAATGATGTGGGCTTTTGAAATCTCATAGTCCACTTCTAATGACATACCTCTAACAGGGCCATACCTCTTAATGCTTCCCCAACAGTCCTATCCACTGAGGACCAAGTATTCAAACATGAGCCTACAGGGGCCATTCCCTTTTGAACCACCACATCAATTGAATGATCTCACCTGGAGTGCTGCATCCTTTATCAGTCTTTTAAAGCATCCCATTGTAGTTCTCTGATTAAGACCCTTCAGTGGCCTGCATCCTCCATAGGCATGGGCAGCATTTGAGCTCTGCCAGCTGGTGAGGACACTGGCTTTCTTTGGCCTCTAAAATCTGTGTACATGGACTGGGTTAAGAAACTCATAGTAAATTATAACAAGTCTCTGTGTATATGGGTGTTAACTATTTACAGCGAAACATTGGCTTTTGTGTCAAATCATGGTGTCAGGGGAGCTACTGCCTGTAAGAACTGCTTGAAGAAGCTTAAGTTATAAGGTTTTCTCACACATATGTGGCAGCTATAAGGGAGAGGTGCTGGCTTCTGAGTATCTGGTAGTGGGTCATTTTGCTTGTTAAAGGCATGGGAACCATGGGTCTTTACCAAAAAAAAAAAAAGCCTCAGAGATGACAGAAATGCTTAGCAAGATATCATGACATTAACATTTTGATTTCTCTATTTTCTCAGGTTTATATTTCTTCATGTTTGCTTTCTGGTAGAAAGTAGACTTTCCCTTTAAAATGTTTTATTCTTTGAACATTTTATAGGCATCTAAACACAGGTTTTCTTGATCAGAAATTTCAGCTAGGGAAAGGAGGTAGATGCTGATGATTTAAAGGTAGCAGAGCCATTCAGTGCGGGAGAGGACCTCCTCAGAAAATGTTACTGTAACAGCTGGACAAACGGGTTAAAAAGTGAAGTCTGGCATCTTTATCTCACACTTTGTTCAGAAATTGTCTTGACGTCGATAGAGTCATTTTCCCATTGCGTCAAATAACTACAAGTCCATGAAGTTGGTGCCCTGTCTCCGCGCCACTCTGACCTCTTCAGTAAGCAGATGGGAGGGTTTCAGTTATTTCCTCTCCCACTGTTTGGCTTGTATAGTGGTCATGTACGTGTATTTAAGGGGGGACATAGGAATTCGAGGATATTAGCCCGCCCACCATAAAGGCTGCGGAGAAGCACTCACTCAGTTGCGCATGTCACTGTTCATCTGTAGGGCTCGTTTCACTGAAGCACTCCACAACTCCCTTCCTAAAAGTGGATCCCTTTCTTCCCGGACACTACGAAGTTTTGGATTTAAAACCAAACGGCAAAGTTGCATCTGTGGAGATGGTGAAATACCATCACTGTAGGGATGAACCGCTGCACGCCCTCTATGACAGCGTGGAGAAACTCTTCCCAGGTGACTGATGCCGGTGCCCTGAACGCACACGATCCATTCACACCCTTTGGATGATGTTTCCTCTTTGATTTGGAGGTGGTGGGAGCTCCTTGGGTGATAGCCATCCTGGTGGTATAGGGGACTGCATGCCTCACCTCAGCTAGCTCAGCCTCTGCTTCTCTGGGGCTGTTTCATTTACTTTCTGTGTTCTGTGTTGACAGGCTTCGAGTTAGAGACGGTGAAGAGCAATCTGCGTATCCTTTTTGACAATGCTGTCAGGAAGCGCTTGATGACAGACCGGAGGATTGGGTGCCTTTTATCAGGTGAAGTCCATTTAAAGAAATGTTCTGTCTTGCTGGTATTTAAATGAAATGATTTGTAGCTGGTCCTCGCTTTATTATAGATGTGTTTAGGCTATATTTGTTCGTGTAAGAGCTGGTTGGTACACATTCCTCATAATCCTGTGTACTGATTTTTTTAAACCACTTTAGATACAGTTACCATTGCAGGGGCCAGTGAAGTGTATGTATTATATTCTTCACTTAATCAAGTTGATTGCAGGTTATAAAACTAGGAGATCTCAAGAGTCAGACTCCCAGCCAGATGTTTAGCAAGTGTGTCAACGCCTTTACCCTGTCTTATGGAGGCATGTAACCATCTAGCTTGTTCTTGTGACACAGGGGGCCTGGACTCCAGCTTGGTTGCCGCCTCCCTGCTGAAGCAACTCAAGGAGGCACAAGTGCAGTATCCTCTGCAGACATTTGCGATTGGCATGGAAGACAGCCCTGATCTCCTGGCCGCTAGGAAGGTACCTTGTAACCCGCCCATTGTGTGTTTAGAACTTAGTCCTGTTCTTAGACTCAGAATCAAATTGAAGTTGGCTTAGTTTGCCTGCTGTTACTGTGATAAAGGCCATGACCAAAAGAAATAATCTCAACAAATAGGCTTATGCTGGAAGACAGACAAAGGAAGTAGAAGACTGTTTGCCTAGGACCAACATGCTGGATATAAAATCAGGCCTTTCAGCTCAGGAAAAAGAGTGTTTGAAAGGGGACCATGTTGGACTGGAGGGAAATGAGATGGGTTAGAAAAAGTAGAAGCGAGAGGTGCACTGATTGGTTACCTGGACTGGCAGGTGATAGCTTGATTTGGAAAGAGCTAGTGGATTGACTTCTTGTGGTTGAGTGAGGATGAGGGCCAGGCAGAGGCACGGGGCAAGGCACACGGCAAGGCACAGCTAGCACGTGGTGGCCTGCACTGCCTCTTGCCATGGCGTTCTGGAGAGGCTTCAGCCTTTCGCTTTATTTCTTTTCACCGTGTTAATTCAGGATTCCTTGAGAAGAACTGACCTGTTTCACTTTCAGAAGTACTTCTTTAACAAGCATATGGATTTTTCTTCACAATCAGGTGGCAAATTATATTGGAAGTGAGCATCATGAAGTTCTTTTTAATTCTGAAGAAGGCATTCAGGCCCTGGATGAAGTCATATTTGCCTTGGAAACTTATGACATTACGACTGTTCGAGCATCTGTAGGTAAGGGATTTCGTAGTGAAAAGAGTTTTAATATAGAAAAAGGAGAAGGTTTAAGATGATTTCAGTCTAAGAAAGATTGTCTAAATATGAATCCAAGCAAATTTCCTATACAGCTATTAATACTATATTCTTAAGACAATTTAAGAATGTCCTAAATTTTTTTCAACTAGAGGAAATCCTTTTAATGAATATAACCACATCTTTGGAATGCTGAATTTACAAGTCAGCTCTGCCTACAGTCTTCAAGAATGCTTCATAAAAATAAATAACAGCTCACATTTTCTAAGTACATACTACGTGCTACGTTCTGTCTCCCACACATAATATGAATTATTTATGGTTACCTCAAAACTATTCCATCCTGCTGTTAGGGACCAAGATGTCAGGAACCAAACATGAACCATAGAAAGTACTAGCTAGACCAGAGAACAAGTCATAAGCCCCTTCCCAGAGCAGTAACCAGAGGCCTCCCAAGATAAGAGAACATCCCACAGTCGGGTGCCATGACAACCGAAGATAAAGAGCATTCCAGGGTCAGGCAGCCTAGCAACAGAATATACTGCCCCTGACCAGTGACCTTAGCCGATATCTTGCAGGTGCACTATCTGCCTCACACGTCTTGCACCCCTTCCATGTTCTACACGCCCCTTTTCCCTTTCCCCCCTTCCTGCCCCTTCCCCGCTTATGCTATATAAGCCATGTGGAGAACAATAAAGATTGGTGGCTTGATCAGAATACTGTCTTGCTGCTGTCTCTTTGTGTCGCCCTGTCCTTCCATTCTCTCCCACAGGATTGGTGGCCCCGTTGACACCCCGCTGGCCGGGGCATCCTGCCAGTATGATGGTTCAGCACCCAAGAGACTGAGCAGGAGGGCCACGGCACCCTTGGCATCACTATAGAATGGATCCATATTTTGGCTCCTTTTCTCCCATTTTCTCTGTACAGAGTATCTTGGGTGGTTTATTGGGCCACAATACTTAACATTATCCTTTAGTTTCACCACCCAAAGTTTGAAAACACTGAGAGTAATATTGTGTATTACTGAATGTGTGCAGACTTTACTGCTGGCATTATTCTAAGTAATGCAGTGTAGCAACTGTTTACATAGCATTTACACTATATCAGGTACTGTATGTAATCTGGAAGTGATTTAAGGGACAAAAACAGTTCACAGGTGTTTCAGGTTCAGATCTCAGCAATAATGAAAGTGCCTCAGTGCAGTGAGTTTTTGTTTCCTAGGGCATATAAAGACAGTGGCTACAGTGTACTGTGGCCTACTGAGTACCTTGACTTAGGCCTACCTTATTGCTGTTGCTGTCTAAACTGTGGGAAAATGATGCAGTGTATTTGCTCTTAGCAGGATTGCTAGTCTTTAATTTGTAAGAAATGGACTTCCTCTGAGGCATAAAGCTATTTTAGTTAGGGTTTCTATTGCTGTGAAGGGACACCATGACCATGCCAATGCTTATAAAGAAAAAACATTTAAGGGGTGGCTTCCATCTTCAGAAGTTTAGTTCATTATCATCATAGTGCAACATGTTGGCATACAGGCAGACATGGTGCTGGAGAAGGAGCTGAGAGTCCTATATCTTGACTCACAGGCAACAGGAAGTGGTCTGAGTCACATTGAGCAGAGAAGCTTGAACAAAAGAGACCTCAAAGCCTGCCCCTGCACTGATACACTTCCTCCAATAAGTCCACACCTACTTCAGCAAGGCCACACTTCCTAATAGTGCTACTCCCTATGATCTTATGGGAGCCAATTCCATGCAAACTACCATAAAAGTCAAACACAGTTAAATGAGATATGCCTGTATATATGTATAGGTTATGTGCAAACACTATCATTTTATAAGAAGTTGAGGTATCTGAAGATTTGGGTAACTGAAGGGAGGTCCCAGAACCAATCCCAAGTAAAATCTGAGGGAGAACTGTTTTTGTTGTTGTTTTGATTTTTTTTTTTTCAAGATAGTATCTCTGTGTAACCTTGGCTGTCCTAGAACCTACTCTGTAGGCCAAGTTAGCCTCAAACTCACAAGGTCCATCTACTGCTGCCTCCTGAGAACTGGAATTAAAAGTGTGTGCGCCACCATCGCCCATCTGGGAACACTGTTCTTTATAAAATGAAGAAATAGATCTATATACTATAATACATTTTCCTTAAGGCGTTCTCACATAGATGTATTGTAAATACTCCATCACACAGCTTACCAATTACTAGTTATTGTTGTCATGTAAGTGATACTAGTTTTCACTGGTGAACACCTTCTGAGATTAGAAGTGGACCACCAGTTAAATAGACTCAATGTTGTTGAGCCCTTAAGATGCTACTAGCTGAGTAGGCCTCTTTTGACACTCACTCTGGAGTATAATAAGCTACCTTGAGTGTTACAATGATTTGACCTTCAGAAACATAGTTAAATAAGCACGTTTGTAACATGTCTGTGATTGAATTTTCATGGGGTGGAGGCATTTTTATACTAAGAAGGATAGAAATGAGAATGAAGGAGATGGTAGCTAAGAGAGATGTGGAATGGGTGCCAAGCAAAAACATGTTGCAGTACCATACAAAGCCTTAATCAAATGTGGAATTTGGAAGTGAGAACTGATAATGGAAAGGAATAAAATAATTAAAACTAAGTGATTTCCATTAGTCAGTCCATTTTTCTATCACTATAATTGATAATACCAGGTGAATGACCTTTTAAAAATGAATTTTTTTGTTTTTTAACTCAGGATTTTGTAGGTTGAAAGGCCAGCAGCATAGCACTTGGGTGGGACACATCAAGGAGCCACCCATGAGGGAGATATTTTGTAATGAGACAAGAGACCAAAGAATAGAGAGGGGTTCTGTTTTAAACAACCGACTCACAGAACTGATTTGATTTCCTCTGGGAATTGTCTTAATGCCTTCTAAGGCAAGATTCTTGAGTAGCCAAGCAACCCCAAGCAGGCTTTACATACCACTTCTCACTTCACATGGACCACACCGCCATATAGGAGTCCTTGGGATCTAAAGCGTTGCGCTACCTAAACCCTTACTTTTCTGTAGTAATGTCAATCTGAAGCCATTGCATTTAGGGATTTGAGTGGTTCAGTTCAGCAAAATTTTGAGGTAGAAAGTCTTGCTCTAAGAACATAATTTTGGAGCCTGTTTATAAAATATTACAGTGGTTTCTGGGCTATTGTATTGCCTAAGTTGGATTGGCTGCATGTAGATGGCTTCTAAGTATTTATGTGATCATTTTGGAATCTGCTTATATTAAACTCATAGTCCAACAAGACACTCCAGCCTGCAATTTTTGCTGAGCGCGAAGAAAAGGCTTTCTAGAAGACACACTGACATTAACGCTGATTTCTCTTCCATTTAAGGAATGTATTTAATTTCCAAGTATATTCGGAAGAACACAGACAGCGTGGTAATCTTCTCGGGAGAAGGGTCAGATGAACTTACACAGGGCTACATATATTTCCACAAGGTGAGCACTCTGGAGAGAAAGGATGTCCAGGCTGAGTTAAGAAAATTCAGAGTCACTTGACTGTTCCTATACTGTCTTTGTGATGAGTACCATTTGTGTATGTGTGTGTGTGTGTGTGTGTGTGTGTGTGTGTGAATTGATGGTGTCTGTTTCTTTTAGGAGAAAGGAGTCTCAATAGCATCAGAAACGTTTCATTCTTAAAATTAGAAATGAGAATTGCTGTATTTATTTATTTATGCCCCCCCCACGCTGCCCCCGCCCCGAAACAGGTGTCCACTATGTAGACCAGACTAGCCTTAAACTCACTGAGATCCACCTGCCTCTGCTTCTCAAGTGCCAGGATTAATGGCGTGCACCACAAGGCCAGGCTGCTTTCGTTTTTTGTAAATTCCTATGGAATTATCACTGTTGCCCTAGGCATCCATCTAATTTGTTGCCACACTAAGCACGTTGGAGGGTGGATAGGTCTGTTTTATACAACATTGCTGGCCTCTGAAGTCATCTACTCCTATCCCTTACCTTGTTACATTTTCCATCTTACTCATAATTTGCTTTAAACATAAAAGGGAAAGATAAAGGCTGCCTGTGTGCCAAAGCAAAGCCACTCACCTTTGTTTGTTTGTTTGTTTGTTTACTAAATAGGCTCCTTCTCCCGAGAAGGCGGAGGAGGAAAGTGAGCGGCTGCTGAGGGAACTCTACCTGTTTGATGTTCTCCGTGCTGACCGCACTACTGCTGCCCATGGGTAACTTTATAGTCAGTTGTAAAACGGAGGGAGATGGGGAGGGAATAATGGGGGCAGGACAACTGGGGTCGGTCGGTGGACTTAAAATGAGATCAGTTGCTTATTTTTTGTTTCTTTTCGGTTGGCTGCAAAGTATGATTTTTTTAGCTAAACTTATCACTAAAGAACTGGGCTATGGGCCTGGATACTGTCTTTGGGGTGAGGAGAGATCATCTTCTGAGGATGTGTTAGCCAGCTTTTGTGTCATTAAATCGTAACAGTAATGTACCATATGTGGCCTAGAGGGAAGGCTGCAGCTGCTATTTCTAAGCATTTTAGACAGAACTGGAAATTGTAAGGAGCAAGGTAGCAAGTACTAAGCACCTGCTGTGCCTCTTTGATGTGTCGGTGAGCAGACAGGGAATGAGGATGCATGTGGTATGATAAGATTGTATACTAAAAATAAGTTTCTTTGGCACCACTTTTTGGCTAGAGTTTTCACATTTAACTGGGCTTGTGGAAGAATAGAAGACCCTTATTGTGCACAATAAACACCTGTCATTCATTATCTCAGTTTCTTCTACTGAATCATAATTTAGTTGAATGGGCTGGAATCATGGGTATTACCTGTCTGCTTACCCTGACCGGAGTCACAAGGACTCTGTACACATGATGTGGCATTTGCGTACTTCTTCATGATGAGGCCACTCATGATTCTTACCTCTTCTGCCCTTAGAGAAACAGTTAATTTTTCATAGGCACAGAAAGAAAGAAATAGTTCCAAACAGGACCCTCCCTAGATGCTGGTTTTATTTTGAGTACAGACTTAAGTGTGTCTCCCGTTGTGCAGAGTGGCCATTAAATTAGGAGGCTGAAGTAAGACTCTGTAATTTGCATTCCTCAGTCTGGTGCAGTTGCTGGGATGCACATGGCAGCTGCTGACTAGCTTTCTGATTGATTGTCTTCTGTTTTCCCCAAGTCTCGAACTGAGAGTCCCATTTCTGGATCACCGGTTTTCCTCCTATTACCTATCGCTGCCACCAGAAATGAGAATTCCCAAAGTAGGTAAATCAACTCTGCATAAAACGCCCAAAGCCGTTGGTTTCACTGGTGACTTCACTGACCTTCCCTTTGTGTTCATGTCAGAATGGGATAGAAAAACATCTCCTGAGAGAGACATTTGAGGACTCCAACCTGCTACCCAAAGAGATTCTCTGGAGACCAAAAGAAGCCTTCAGCGACGGGATCACCTCAGTCAAGAACTCCTGGTTCAAGATTTTACAGGACTATGTGGAACATCAGGTCCGGCTTCAAAGATATTTCCCGGAACAATATCATTTAATAGAGACCTGGGATCTCTGATTTGTATTTAGTTTGAATAGTTTTGTCTGTAAGAGTCACAGTTCTTACAAAGAGCACTTGCTTTATAAACATTACATAAGAATTAAGGAAAATGAACTTGTATTGATAAGGAGTAGAGTGGACACTTAGTAATCATCACTGACCCCTTGCATGTATTTGGGTACCCTGGGTACAAAAACTCAAACACTGAGCCTCCAAATATGGAATATACATGAGAATTTTTAAGAAGTTACTGCCTCTGTTTATTATGACTTGTTTCAGCATTTTATTAAATGATGAGTGACTTAAAGGGTCTTGCTAACTTATAGGATGCCTTAACTTTGGTCTGTATCAGAGCAAATACAAATAAAAATGTGTTCTGTTCTGAATTTATCTTATAGGTTGATGATGCAATGATGGCAGCGGCAGCCCAGAAGTTTCCCTTCAATACTCCCAAAACTAAAGAAGGCTATTACTACCGCCAGATCTTTGAACGCCATTACCCAGGCCGGGCTGATTGGCTGACCCATTATTGGATGCCCAAGTGGATCAATGCCACCGACCCTTCTGCCCGCACACTCACCCATTATAAGTCAGCTGCCAAAGCTTAGCTGTTCTCTAAACTCTAGTGTGAAAGTAAGTGTTCCTTCTGACTCTGAAGGTGGAGACACTGAGACCAACACAGAAATAACGCCAATCAACCGTCAACCGCTCAGGCTTATGTAGGCATGGAAAGAAATAAAAATATTACATTTAAAGTGCCTTCTGGTGGTGGATGCTAATACAGCCTCATTAGAGGCAACTGGAGACAGAGTGGCGTTTGCTGCCATGTGGATGACCATGAGCTGAGCCTACACAGCTCAGTTCTGCCTGTGTCCCTAATGGCTGGCTAGGCAGACAGGGATGCAAGTCCTCTGTGAGAATTCATGGCAGTTCTGCTTTATAGGACAGGAACTCAGTTTCTACTTTCTTACATAGTGTTAATATCCCCTCTGAAGACTCGTGAAGCTGGGAATAAACTTTTCAACTACAGTTGAATCAGATGCTAAGTAAGGCTTTTGTGGGTCTCTATGGAACTGTTAACACTGATACACAATACTGGGCATTATGAAGCTAGTTCATACAGATTTTTCTTTTTAAAGCTTCATTTATAAGAGCAGGTGGTGGGTGGGCCAGGTGTGGACCCTGGGCCATTGTATTGATGCTTATTTCAGAGGAATTGTCCAAGCTACACATTTCCCATAACTATGTTTGGGGAAGTAGGAAATACCACTTAGAAGATACTCATTTGAACGCTCCTTGAGGACTTCAGGACAACATGTTGAGATATGTAAAACAGATGAAGTTAGCTGTTAGAAACTTTTGAAAAGGGAAGAGTTGGTGAAAGAATATTTTGGTACATCAGTCTCTGAGCACTGGGGAGGGTGCAGCAGGATTAGGAGTTCAAGGCTAGCCTGGGCTACATGCTGAAGCTGTCTCAAATGAAGGAATGCTTGATGGGAAAAGCTATTGAGGCCAGCTGTAGGCCATGAGTTACCATTTATAAATGTGTCTAAGAAACTGAAGATGTATCCTTACTGTAGGGTAACCTAGTGCTTTTCTTGTATTTATAGATATTTAAGTATTTAAACTTAGCTAGATTTGGCACACCTGTTTTCTGCTAAAGTTTACCCAGCCCAGCTACATGGCATTGCAGGTACTTTGGCTTGGGATCTGTGACCTTGATTGAGAATATTTACACAGTGCACATGGCAGGATCAAAGTGTGGCAGAAAGCATATTGCCAGTTTTGAGGGTGTGGGAGAGGCTTCCAATTTTAACTGAAGTGACTAAGGTGTATGTTCAGATCCCATTTAGAACTCTGACCCACATGGCGATAGCGAAGCCAACTTCACCACACCAAACCTATGTGAGAGCCTTTTCTCCCTCTGCCAATAAATGCCCAAGAAAGGTGTACTTCGGTGCGTAGTTTGAGAGCTTGTGGTTCATATGGCTGTTGGCTATGTCGTTTCTCTGCCAGTGGTGAGGCAGAAAATCAGGGCAGAAGAACCCAGTGTAACACAGCTGTTTACTCATGGCAGTAGGAAAGCAAGAAGGGGTTTAAGGATAGCCCCTGAGGGCATCTCCAGCGACCCCACCAGGTATCACCTTTAGACATTTCTACCATTCTCAGTAATTGCCATTCAATGAATGAATCCATCAATGGATTCATTGAATTAGTCAGAACCTTTATGATCTAGTCACTGGGCAATGATTCCATGCACTAGTTGGAGACTAAGCCTTTAACCCATGAGGCTTTGGGGCAGACTGTTCATACCCAAACCATAACAAACAAGGTTGCCCCATAATGGCTACAGATGACTTCCAAAGTATACATGTTCATGTGGTTAACCTTTTCTTCTGCAACTTCAAAGGAAGGTTTGAAAAAGTACCACTAGGGTTGCTAGCATGTTGTGATCCAACAGCTTACATACTAAGCACATTCGGTTTTCTAGACCATCCCAATGGATCTCATTCACACAGGACTGCTAATAAGCAGTTAGACCTTTCAGGCACCTTTATAACTAAGGATTTCCAGCTGACACCTTCCCTTTTCATCCTTATGGGCACTTCTACACAACCTACACAGCAGAGTTTGCTTCACTTTGACTTAATATCTACTCTAAGAAAAGGTACCATGTACTGTAGCAACATTTTTGTGTGTGCTTTATTTTTAAAAATGAGAGTAAACCCCAAATTCTCCTTTAGCCTTTAAACAGTGGTCAGTACGATCTTGCACATCTTTCATTGAAAAGGTACCACTGTACACATAGAGGTAGATCTCCAAAGCTTCTAGTACAGGGATTATCTAAAGAGCCTGATAGGCTATCCCAAATCCACCTTTTAAAGAAACTTGTGTAGCATTCTGGCTGTGGCCACAGTGTCAGCATGCTTCTTGTACTTTGTTTGCTTGTTTTAGTTTGGTCTGGAGCCTTGCAGAAGGCCCATATGGTTCCGAATCTGACTGTGAGGAAATGTGGAAGTGAGCCTTGAGCAGTCTGTCCCCATACAGGTAGAAGCATTGCTACCCAGCAACACCCTGCCACTGTCCTGAGGACTTTGTTGCCTTAACTCTCCCAGCCTCAACTGCAAGCTTGGCAGGTTTTACACTCTAGAAGTGTTCCTGGTGTACCTCCCCCAAAGCCTGCTGCTCTGTGAAATGTCTGCTTCCTCAACTTTGCACCAGGGAGGAGTTTATAATCATGCAGGCTAGCAGAGTATAGCGGAAGTGAAGTGATGGTGGGAGATTTGTGATTTGATATCTGCTTGTTTTGAATGTGGAAGGAAGCCCCAGCCACAGAGATAGTCCTGTGTAAGAGTTGACCTCTCCAGGGACCACTCATTCAACATTGAACAACTACCTCCTTGCTTGTGAGTGAGTAAGCCTCTGGAAGATTCCAGCTCCTAGTCTAAGACTTCCTTCTGTGACCTTGGTGTGGTGCCAGAGATTAGCCAATCTTGGACTCTGGCCATGTTCCTCATTCATAAACCTCAGAGCACAATGTGTTCTCAACAGTGTTAGGTTGGGGAGGCAGTACCTCTTATATATCACAGTAACTGGAAACTCAAAATACTACCTTTGTTGACATAGGTTAAGTAAGCTGCCAGATTGAACAATAAACTAGTAAGGGGTTTACCCTGGGTTAGCCAGGCTGTTCCTTGTGTCTTGGTGGCAATCTTCCCTCTACTTACTGTCACCATTGAGAGGCTAAAGGAAAAGGCTCCTCTGGGCTACTGTAGGGGCAAGAATGGGGAAAGCAGAGTATGTCCCCAGGTTCCCATGACAGCTGAGAAAACCATTTTGCCGCAGTGCATCCCATTAAAGAGTTAGTTTTCATTAAAACTATGTTTTAGCTAGTGGAGGGTTTTGCTCATTGTTGAGGGTTTTATAATCACTCTAGGGGCCAGGAAGACATTCTCCCACCATCAATTAGAGGGGAAAAAATGGTGAATTGTGGGCTGAAACACAAAGCTTACACATGTCACTTTTGTTGACTTTCCAAACCAGTCATAGGGCAGCATTCAATTCCCATGTGTGTGCATGCATGCATTTGTTGGGGGAATCAAAAAGGAAATGGAGTATTTTGGAAACCACTCCAAATCCACTAATCCATCCTCTGGCCACCAAATAGTTCTCTTCTGTGTATAACCTACACTCACCTTCAAGAGTAACATACTGGGGATTCTACTCTGCTATGGCTTGAAACCAAGCTGTCAGGGTTTCTGGGTGAGGTTCTGATGTGATCATCTGTGTCAGGCTGAGAGGGGGGTGAACCAACAGCCTCTTCCTTGCCTGTCTGCTTTATAATAAAGAAGCAATAGAGTAATTTCAGCAGCAACAACAAAACACATGGCGCTATGTTGTGGGATATTTGTATACCATGTGATTATATATTGTGATTGGTTTAATTAAGAGCTGAATAGCCAATAGCTAGGCAGGAGGTATAGGTGGGACTTGAGGGCAGAGAGAGGAAGTAGGAGGAGATAGTTGAGACACCATGGAGATGTGGAACGAGGCAGGCACACAAAATGGGAAATACCTGCACTCGGGTGAGAAATGGGAACATGACAGTTTCTAACAGAGAAGCCTGTTGGGTCCATGCATTATAATTTTGGTTCCCCAGACTAATACTTAGTAGTTAAAAGTCCTCCTGCCTGCTGAGGACTGTCCTGGGAGCTATAGTCTTATCATGAGTGCAGTTCTGTACCTGTGTTCTGTCCAGTTCATATGCATCTTATGGATAAGGAAAATGATGTACAATAGGAGTTATGCAGTGTGGCCAATGTCACAGCTGATAGTAAATGAGGAGATGATTGTAGGTTTCAAGAGTTTAGAAACTCCCTGCACCATGTGACACTGCAAAGGGTTAGAGACATAAACGTAGAAATATACTATTCCATTTATATTATAATGTGAATATGTATTTTATTTTTTGAATAGTACATTATTTAGCAAATCTACTGATTTAAAAATACTGTTATTTTAGTTTTCCAACTAAAATTTGTGATAATGTACATTTGTGGTACTCTTGAGTTCTGGCTTGATTCCCAGCCATGCCTAGCTGGTAAAAGAACTAGGGAATAAATGCACTAGGGAATTTGAAATAATTCAAAGAAAAGCTTTGGGAAGAAAAGCCATATCTACACGTTGTCAGAATATTTTAAAGGTAATATAAAAAAGCTTTTGATTTCTGAGGATGAATGATATAATATACAGCCACAAGGTGGCAGTTCTGATGCATTTCTCTTTTCGGCCAAATGTTTTGAATTTCTCAAAGGCACTGGCAGTACCAGCATAAAGAAACTTGCACGTTGCCTTGAAGAACTAGCACGTTTATTTCATAGAATAAATCACAACACAGAAGCTCCATGGTGTGCTGTAAGCAAGTATGGAGCTAACAGCTTGTGACTGTTGTACAGGCTGGTGTGAACTTATGTATGAATTTCTTACAATCGCTCTTTATCCGCCATCCTAAACACAACCTGTACAAAGTGAGTCTCATAAAAGTAGAATCCCTCGCTAGGGGAAGGGGAACTAAACTCTTTGGTGGTGTGGCCACTATTAAGTGCCCTTGCTTAAGTAAATAACTACCTCTCTCAAGCAAGCCACACTAACGAAATGCATCCTCATGCCAGTGCATGTGTGTGCCGTACACACACACACACACACACACACACACACACACACACACACACACAAACATGAGATTTGACAGAAGACTTGACAGAAGAAGACTTGTAGGGAAGAAGAAAGGTGGTGGGTGTGAGAGGCAGATAGAGATAATAATGAGGGTATAATCCTGTTACCTCATATGTGCATGGAAGTATAAAATAATAAAGTTTTTAAAAGGGTGGCTCTTCTATTTTCTGGAGAGCAAAGAATGTAGGCAACCGACACCGCCTTTTATTTGGTTTTCTTCTGCTTTTGGAGACAGTCTTGCTGTGTAACTGACATTGACCTTCAATTGTGAGCCGACTGCCTCAGCCTCCTGAGTGTGTGCCAACATTTCTAGCCTTATTTGCCTTTGAAATGAAGTAAAAGATCCACACAAATGCCAGTTCCATGATCTCAAACTCTTAACCTCAACTCATCTCAGGTTATGTAAATGCAGCTACAAAACAAAACCTGCATCATGCCCTTTGCACATAGTGGCAACTAACATGTACTGTGTGTCTAAGGTTGGTCAAAGATGTCAGTTTGTGCAACATCCTGAACATTGAAGAAATAGCTGAAACACAGAAACAGAAGATTGTCAGCTGTGACCAATGGAATTGTCTACCTGTTACAACGGATCCCACAGAAACTATTTCTACATTAGCAAGGCGATTTTCACATGTGGTTAGATGGTCCATAGAAACATGGTGAGCCCTTATCGAAGTGATCATCATCCTCTGCCATCTTTAGTTCTTTACAAACAAAACAAAACAAAAACAAAAAACCCTCAACATTAACCTTATATTTATGGGTTTGAGTTTATAGGCTACAGCTTTAATAGAAATGTAGATGTTACAGAGCAGGAGTTTAGAAGTGGAAGTGCAGAGGTTGGAAGAACCCTGAGAACACAGACATGCTGGTCTGTATTGGGAGTGAGAAAACACAGTTTAAAAGAACAGCTAACTAATGACTAAAATGGCAGAGCATGGAGGGCCATCCATGGACCAGATCAAACTGTAGCTTGTAAGAGACAGGTTGAATGCAATATCATCTTGAGTCTACTGTATTATCATTTGGTCCATTGCATTATGTTGTAATTAGCACTCAGATTATCTAGACTCCATGACTCTCAAACATCCCTAGTGGGATAAAATGATACTCAACCAAATACGTTTCCCCATCTCTTGAGTTGAAATTTTTCTGTCACTCTTAATATGTGAATTGGTTATGTATGTGTGCCTCTGTAGTTAAGCACTTTTCTTGGTTGTAGATTAAAAGTTACAACCTCAGGTAATGATCAGATAAATACATTTGTCACACTGTCTTGTGACATGACATGCTACAGACTTGGGTAGTGTTTCAAAACTTTTGTTTTCAATCAGGATGACACAGGACTATGCTATGCCCCATGCTCCTTCACAGTTTTGTGATTAACCTTGATTTAATGATGTGAGAAAACGAACAACTCAGAGATTAAAGAGAAAGTGAGGTGGGGGCCCATGAGTTCTGTACTGGGCAACAAAATTTCTGATGACAGTGGGGCATTTATGAAGCATGTCATCTGTTAAGGCCACAATGTCATCATCATCTGGCCAGAAATTACGTACTCAGTTGCCGAGAGGGACCAGGCACATGTACAGGACTGCACCTGCCTAGAGTGGGGAGCTGTAGCCAATGATGAAGGCCACTCAGCCTGTCCTCAGATCCAGCTCTTCCAGGCCATGTGACAATACAAGTGTCATGCATTGCAAGAGAATCTGGAAATACAGATTTCTGTAAAAGTTCTTGTTTAATTCTTAAGTATTGATTAAAATGTTAAAGAATGTTCAGGCCAGAGAAAATGTCCTATGTGTTAACAATAGTTTACATAATTTAATCAGTGTTTGACTCTGGAGGCCTGTTAAATAAGACAAAACCTTCTGGAAACTGAGGGGGGAGTTCCTGCTAGCTAGGGGAAGACCGTTGGAGAAGGGTACAGCTGTGCATGATGTTGGCCATGTTCACTCTTGGGGCATCTGCACTACTGGGGAATCTGATGCATTAATCTAGTAAAAGGATGGAGTAGACAAAGTATCAACAGCATCCCTGCATTTTCAACATTAATGTCTACAATTGTATAATGACCGTATAAATAATAATGTGTGAAAACAGGTTTTCTCCAACACTCTAATAAACATTATTTTGTAGTGTTATGTGTGTATGTTTCCCCTTTAACACTGGTGTAATTTTCACTAACTAGTCCTAAAAAATTTCTTCATTGTCATAAATATTTTGTTTACTTTCTAAGTCATCCTTGACACTCAAACCATTCATTCATTCATTCATCATTCATTCATTCATTTCTCTTTATATTTAAGGATTCCCTCATGAATCCTCTCTCAGTCTTTCAAATTTGAGATAGGATTCTTCTTTGCTACCAAGTGTCCATAAACTTAGTATATGCCCACTATCATTAACACCAATGCTGGAGAATGACCTCGGTATGCATGTGAAGGAGTTAGGGTGTCTTTAGGACAGCAGAAGCCATTCCAAGCTTTCTGGGATGGTGGGTTTGCCGCAAGGCGTTAGTGGTTTATTTGACTGTTGGAAGCATTGAAAGAACAATGAAGTTCGGGATATCCAGGGGTAGGAAGCTGACATGAAGACTGAAGCAATGGAGCAGGTGACTGAAAGACACTTTTACAGGGTTACGGTTTCTTTCTCTCGCCGGCCCCTTCCGCATTGTAGTGTCCTCTATGAGCAGCTCCACACTCTAGGAAGGGGATCCTGAATGGGGCACCTAGAGGAGACAATAGCTTGGCCCCATTATAACAATCTGACAGAGTATCTCATGATATGTCAGAAGACCAAACTTCAAAAAAGTCAGTGAACTGACCTAATTGGATTTTATCTATTTCCAGAATCAGTTTTTCAACTAAAAAAATGTAGAAACCCTCTGTTGGGTTTGGCAGACCAGTTGGTCTTTATAACATAGTTTGAACAGAACAAGGAGGCAGTGCAACACAGAACACAGGTCTGTCAGTGTCTGGTTATTTCCAGTTACTTCCCCTAGAGAGTTAAGAGGAAGGTACTGCTCATATTAGTTATTATTCGTTGCTGTGATAAAACACCACGACCAGAAGAAACTGATAGGAGAGTTTATTTTATTTAGCATATGGTTCCAGAAGGGGAGTCCATAATTGTGAGGGAGGCATGTCAATGGTCATATCTTTAACTGCACACGCAGGAAGCAGAAAGGGCAAACAGAATGGAGAGAGGCTATGAACTCTAAAAGCCCATTCTGGTGATATACTTCCTCCGGAAGGCTGAACCTACTCGGGCCCCCAGTCTCCCCAGACAGTGCCTCCAGCTGAGGACCAAGTGTTCCAGGAGCCTATGGGGAGGTTTCTCATTCAAGCCGCCGCAGTGCTTACCAAGTTGTCTACCGCCACCATGGTGCTTTCAGTACCTTGAGTATCAGCAGACTCTCTCCTAATTTCTCAGAACTCAGATAGACAGCTTTAGCATGAGTGACTTCAGTGGGTCAGTCCTTTTTTTTTTTTTTTTTGAGACAGGGTTTCTCTGTGTATCTTTGCTCCTTTCCTCGAACTCACAGAGATCCTCCTGGCTCTGCCTCCTAAGTGCTGGGATTAAAGGCGTGTGCCACCACCGCCCGGCTTAGTGGGTCAGTCTTTTGGTGTCTACTGCAGATCCTTGGCCCAAATGGTCTCCTATAAATTTTATTTAGCATAGATCACCGGCTCTCATCCACTAGACAACGGATCTTATTCATTTCCTTTTTATGTTTTCAGTGTCCAAGTTCATGGAAAGAACAAATGTCTATGAAATGGCCGAGCGAATGAGGAGGGAACCAGATGAGCCTGACCTCACTGTAAACAACATTCAGAGAGACCACTTGCCAGTCTGCTCTAGAGCAGACTATCAAACAATTTGTGTTTGATAATTTATGCTAGAGATAATGCCGACTCAGGGTGACATCTTTTCCAAGATGACCACAGCTGTCACATTTCTGAAATTTTAAATCCTAGGTGGGAAAGAAGCTTTGGAAATCATGGCGCTGCAGCTGCTGAGGCATATTGGAGTGAAGAGCCGATATTCCCATACGTTATTTCCTAAGCGCCTATGCAGCGAGTAGCCTGATGCATAATACGATATGACCACTAGGTGGTGCTCATGTTTGCTGTCTTTTCTAGACAAGGCACCGGAAGCTAATGAAGCCAGAAATGATTCAATTGGAAGGCAACTAAACCCTCCCTCAAATACTAACTACAGTAACTTTCAGTTCAAACAGTACCTCAGGTAAGAAAAAAATAAAAGAATGATTGTTTAACACCTTTGCTATGATGTTTTTGTGCTTTGAGGTTGATTACAATTGGCACTAGAATCTTATCCTCTTAAGTGTGTGTGCGTGTGTGCGCGTGTGCGCGTGTGCGCGTGTGCGCGTGTGCGCGTGTGCGCGTGTGCGCGTGTGCGCGTGTGCGCGTGTGCGCGTGTGCGCGTGTGCGCGTGTGCGCGTGTGCGCGTGTGCGCGTGTGCGTGTGTGTGTGTGTGTGTGTGTGTGTTGGGGGGATGTTATTATCCCTGGTTCATACATCCAGATACAGTATGGGGTTCCTAAGCTTTTGTCTTACTTTTTTTGTTTGTTGGTTGGTTGTTTTGTTTGTTTATTTTCATTTTTTTGTTTTCCAAGACAGGGTTTCTCTGTGTGGCCTTGCTATCCTGGAACATCGCTTGCCCCCCCCCCCCCCCCCCTCGCCCAGTGCTGGGATTACAAGTGTGTGACACCACTGCCTGGCTTCCTTTTGAAGCATCCCAGCAGGTGAGTAGACTCTTGAATGAGTTCAGGTTATGACTAACAGCGAAGCATGACAA
Source organism: Onychomys torridus (assembly GCF_903995425.1). Lineage (NCBI taxonomy): Eukaryota > Metazoa > Chordata > Mammalia > Rodentia > Cricetidae > Onychomys > Onychomys torridus. The sequence continues at coordinate 60,592,465 of NC_050445.1, forward strand.
ACAGACAGACAAAACAGCTGCAGCATGACTGAAATGTTTCCCTTTAAGATCCATGAATTACTTTTTAACTGAGCTAAAGCTTTGCCTTGGACGTCTCATACTTTTTTATATCAAAAAGTCATACATACTCATTTATAAAACCCAGAAACAATAAAGAGACAAAGAAAAACACCATTAATCTTGGTTCCAATAAGAAATAGGCACTTTCATATTTCATAGTCTTTTATAAGTCATTTATTTATACATGTTGTGATAGTTAGCTTTGACTGTCAACTTGACACAGCCTAGAATCACCTGGGAAGAGAATGCCAATGATGGACTGCCCCCTCCCCCCAACAGGGCTGGCCTGTGGGAATGTCTGTGAAGGGGTGGGCTTAAGTCAGTTCATTGGTGTGGGAAGAGCCAGCCTACTGTGGGCAGTACCATTCCTTAGGCAGAGGTCTTGAACTCTTGAAGGATGGAGAAACAGAACTAAGTAAGCAAACAAGTGACTATGTAATGAATTCATTTCTCTCCACTCTTGACTGTGATGTGATTTGATCAGCTGCCTGCCTTCACCTGCCTTGACTTTCTCACAATGGTGGTCTTTGACCTAGAACTGCAAATCAAACCCCTTTTCCCTAAGTTGTTTTTTGTTGGGGTATTTAATCACTGCCACAGAAACAAAATTAGAACACAAGACTAGTTTGGTATACTTTTAATAGACTCACATTGTTGCACACACCATGTTAAAATTTTCAGTTCACTAACACTGATATCTCCAATTTGGACAACATTGTTTGTTGGATACACACTGTTTCATGTGTGTGTGTGTGTGTGTGTGTGTGTGTGTGTGTGTGTGTGTGTGTGCCTACAGAGGTCAGAAGAGAGTGTTGGATTCCCTGGAAGTGGATGACTGTTAACCAGCATCTGGGTGCTAGAAACCAATCCTGGGGCCTCTCAAAGAGCAGCAAGTGCTCTTAACTATTGAACCATTTCTCCAGGCCAGTCCCATTGGTCTATATATTCTAAAAAACACTGTCATGGCTGGGTGGTGGTGGCACACGCCTTTAATCCCAGCACATGGGAGGCAGAGGCAGGAGGATCTCTGTGAGTTCTGAGGCCAGCATGGGCTACAGAGCAAGTTCCAGGTCAGGCACCAAAGCTGCATAGAGAAATGCTGTCTCTCAAAAACAGAACAAAACAAAACAAAACAAAAACCTATTTTTTTTATCTTGTTTTGTATTTTGTGTTTTTCTAAATGGTATACTTAGAATATTTTTCATATCTTCAGTTCTCCAAAAGCATATTTTAAATTTTATTTTCTGGATATATAGAAATTCATCTAATTTTTTCTATTCTTAAACTGTAATATATATATATATATATATATATATATATATATATATATATATATATATATCTTTTATAATAAAAACAATTTAACTCATAATATTTCAGCCAAATCTTTGCTCACATCTATAGTGATAAAGCTAAGTTCCCCAAGGTAGGGTTGGTGGGTTAAGTGATTTACAGCCTGTTAAGGTTTTGATATTTCTTCTTATTCTTTCTGCATGAGACCTATGTGGATTTGTCTCTGTTCTCACACTTCTTTGAACCTCATCATCAATGAGCATTTTCATTTAAATGTAGTTTCTAGTTCTAAAGGTAAAATAGTATTTGAAAATTTATTTTGTTTATTATTACTGTGTGCATAGTTTATGTGGTGTGTGTGTGTGTGTGTGTGTGTGTGTGTGTGTGTGTGTGTGAGAGAGAGAGAGAGAGAGAGAGAGAGAGAGAGAGAGAGAGAGAGAGAGAGAGAGAGAGAGGTTTCTGGAGTTGGTTCTCTCCTCCCATCAATTTCTAGGACTTGACCTGTGTCATCATTTTTGTGCAGCATGCATTTTCACCCGCTGGGACCCATTTATGCTCCTTTGACTACTAACTAGGTTGAAGATGTTTTCTAGTTAATTGTTCTTAATAGGTTTTTGCACTGCTTTGTTGGTTTCCTTCATCATTTTAAATTGGTATTAGCTTTTATTCTTACTGTCATGAAGAGATTAAAAACATATTAGTTATTAACTCAGCAATCATATTTCTTATGTTAGTGTGTTTCTGTCATATAGAATTTAATATATTATGAATGAAATAGTTTTTGCTAAAGTTTCCAAGGTTAGCTTCCCCATTTTGTAACACTTAGCAATCAGGGGAGACAAGAGAGAGCATTGTGTGGCCCACAGAAGTAGCCTTCCTTTGTGTCATTAAATGACCATTTCTCTAAAGAGCCTTTGGCCAAACAGTTATTAAGGAAATAACTGGAAATCATTCAACTCTTGCTGGGAAAACTCATGAAGCTGGAGAGAGGGCAACACTGTTTCCCTTGGGGGCCACTTGGAAATACCCGGCTTTTTTTTTTTTTTTTTTTTAACTTATTGTTGTCTTCATCAAGGTTCCAGAAATACTAAGCATTTTAAAGAATGTAGAACAAGGGATCGCTCATCCCCAGTGCTAACAGCAGTGCCCACCAAGAAACACTGCGTTAGACCATTATCCAAAGACATCTTTAAAATATACCTCTGTTTTGCTTACTACTGTGATTGTTTGAGATAGAATCTTACTATGTTGTCTGGCTTAACCTTAGCCATGTGATCCTCCTGCCTCAGCCCTCTGAGTGCTGGAATCACATGCTGTATTACCTAGTTTGAGTGAAAAACAACGAATTTCTTTCCTTAAGACATTTGAAAGCCACATTCCAGCTTCTGTATCAGTGGTTCTAAACCTATGTATTGTGACCCTTAGAAGAATTGAATACTCTTTCACAGGGGTTGCCTAAGACCATTGGAAAACACAGCTATTTACATTATGATTCATAAGAGTAGCAAAGTTACAGTTAAGAAGTAGCAACGAAAACGTGAGAACTGTATTAAAAAGTTGCAACATGAGGAAGATTGAGAACCAATGTTCTATATGGCCATGTGTTTTTCATGGTGTGTATATCAGCTTAATGGATGGGAATGGGAGAAAATGCACCCGTGTTTTCAAAGTAGAAGCAGCTTGAGTTAAGTGTGAGCATGGGACTGACCTTCAGAATGTGAGTGGTCATCAATCTGCAAGTTTGTTAAATTATCATTTGCTTAGAAAGTACTGCAGGGGGAGTTGAAAATAAACTGCTAACTTGGTAGTTACAGTCTTAACGATGCTACCACTCCAGGAAAAAGAAGACAAAAAATACTAATTGGGAACATATCTACTTTCCATTCCCCTAATGCTTTCCTGTCCATGTTTTCTACCAAGGATGGCAGCAGCCTCAGCCTTGCCAATGCAACTGCCTTGCCTCATACTGTCCTGTTTCCTCTAGGTGCTGTTTGTTCTAATGAAATGTGGAAGGCAGGAAACAACCAGGTCTATTTTTATCTGTGAGTACACTGTTCTTGGAAATATAATTATTTTGTTCATTGGAGATTGCCTTTGATCAAACAACAAAGAGGTATAAGCCAGAGTGGTTTTTTTTTTTGTTGCCTGCAGATGGCAGCAGTTATTAACTTGTCATTTTAAATACAAGGTGTTGGTTTTCTCCAGTTCTAAAGTGCTATATTAATGCAGGGCTGATTGTGTTCTAATAAAAAATTAAAGGTGCACACACCATAATTGGAGAAGAGAATTGAATTGACACACTTGATACATCATTTAAAATGTTAGTAATCAGAATTGGTACACAAAAGGCTTATTAATACACTTCCCCCATTAGACAACATATTGAAAAGTGATATGAGAGTTTAAGAACAGGATTTGATTAACGTTAGCCTGTGGTTAAAATCAATTACTGTATGTTGGAAAATGACATTTCAAAATATGCTTAAAATATTATAAACTTTATGATCTTTAATTTTAGTTTCAGAACAGCAAATGATAATAATGTTGATTGTTCTTTGAGAGATACCAATGAGATATATTCTGGAATGCAGACACTAAGTAATGCTTTCAACTAATCATACCATTCAAATTGTAGACTTTAGTAAGGTACAACACCAATGCCATCATCCTTTTATGTCATAAAAGCATGTGGATAGAGTATGTAATTCTGATGCCATGAGGAATATAGAGTGGAACTGCAGAAGTCTGATAAGAGTCCTGTGAAATGGACAAAGGAAATTGAAAGAAATTGTATGAGGCTTCATTTAACAGATGTGTTTTTCAAAAGTGATAAAGAGCATGGCAATGTAGTTGGAACCACTTCCATCCCACCTTTTGTTGTGGAGTAGTTTCTTCTAAGAATAGAACAACATTACATCCTACAGGATGCTCATTAAGATTAGAAGTAAACAATTCCAAACAGTTTCAGGAAGTTCCTGAAGCTGACCAGATTCACCAAGCCCCTCCTCTCCTAAGCCTATGTGAATAGTAAAGAGCATTGTTGTCATTCTCTGAAGAGCCGTGCTTCAAGAAGACTTTCAGACAAGCCCAACAGCCTGAGAGAAACAGAGACCAGCTGAACTGCCCAGAATGCCAGGAAGGGGCTCAGGCCGACTGAGACACCAGGAAAGGACACTCTGCAACTTGTTGAGCTGCCAATAGGCTTTGCAGTGTGCTCCAGGTTTTCTAGCTTTGTGAACTGTAACCCATGCTGGGGTAGACTTTGGTGATACAGTTGTCTTTGAGTCGTGACCACTACTGTAAGTAACCTCTTACCCATATTCCATTAAGTAATCCCAATAAAACTCACTGGTTTACCAAGTTAGACTTTGGTGATATCTGTACTTTGGTCTTGTGGTGGGCTCCAATTCTGAAGTGATATGTGTTGTGTCTCCCTAGAATAAGTCTGTCATACAACATCATTAAGTCCTGCTTTACCTACAACAGGGGCTAACATAGCAGATATAATGAGAGGTACCTCTTTCAGCTATGTGCTTTCACCAAACTACATATCAAGAGTATGTAGAACATAGGAGCATAAAACATGTTGAAGATCATGTGCCCAGATAGGGAAAATAGAAACTTTGGGAATCTACTTGGTCCCAGGAAGAAGTGATGAACTGGTTTTGGAGACAGACTACTGGAGACTTCTGTCAAACTCCATGGCAATGCTTATATTCCTATCAATATAATCACAAAGCATTATGTAAAGGTCAGTCTAAATCATTGTATTGGCAAGAATTTAGTCATCTCTCAGATGTACTGGGTACTCTTACTAGAAGTGTTCAGAGGAGGCTGGATAATACCTCAATGGAAATGCAAGAGGAAATGTATGCATTAGATAGGGTCAGATTAGATTTGTATCTGTAATTACTGTTTTGAAAGTATGGTTAAAAGAGGGAAATGAGAGCCAAGTATGTGAGTGGGATGAACATGAATACACAGTGCTGCCAGCTCTCTCCATTTTGCTCCCTCCAAGCTGAAATTTCATTTGTTTAGTTGGTAGCTATTTACCAAGCTCTTTTTCTGAGCTGCTGTTAGAAGCCAATAGTCTCTGAAACCTTTATCTGGATGGTAAATTATGACAATTAGAAGTAAAACAAAGAAGATCCAGCCATAGTTTCTCTCCTATGTGGGTTAAAGAAAATCTTGAGAAAGGGGGGAACAGAGCAGAAGAACTTGGATATAGATGCTAAAGAAATACACACAGTACATGATGCTGCCATGTACTCTGCTCCAGTAGGCTATAGAACCCTCCCATACATCCTGAAATGTGATGTTTTCACTTTTGGCTCTTCTAAATACTTTCTAATTTCCATTAATTGACTTGTGGGTTTACTGTAAGTATTTCATTTATTTTTCCAGTATTCAGGCAAAATTTTCCAGATTATTTTCTGTAGATTTATTAATTTATTGCCATTGTTCTTATATATCACACTACAAATTCTTTAAAATTTACTGAACTTTTACAACTAATATGCTTAATGTATAATATATGCTTATATGAAAATTTATACAAAGAAAATTTAATAAGAAGAAATAATATTCATGCAGAATGCAACTCCTTGGACTTGGGTAGTGACTAAGCATACCGTCAGGTTAAGTAAAACCAATTGCTTAGCTACTGTAAGGAACACCCACAACTTTCAGTAGCTTAACATAGTAGATGATTTTATTCTCTTTGGGAGTGTTTGGTGGCAAACTTTCCTGTGATGATACGGGCACTCAGACTCCTGCATTCACGCTTGATCGTTCCTTAGATTCTCTTGGACTTCCGGTACTCCAATCTTTTGTGTTCAGCTGCTTGAAATAACATGAATGATCACACACAGCATACTCTAGATACTCTATTTGCAAATGTTTTATATGAGAGCCACTTAGTTTTTATTGATTTTTTAATTTTTATTTTATTTTACTGGGCCCAATTACATGGTCCAACCTACTAGCAGTGACAGAAAATGTTTAGGGGTGTTCAAAAGAAGAAGAGAGAGAAAGACTGAAGAAGGATTTGGAACCATTGAGAAAGAAGAGGAATCTGGAACCATTGATAAAGAAGAAGGATCTGGAACCATTGATGAAGGCAAGTGTTTCTTAAACTTTCTGAAGTTACTGGTTCCTTTCATCTTTCAACCAAACCTCAGGCTTTCTTCCTGTGAGGTGTCAGAATAAAGCACAGATTCTGTAGGATTGCTGCTTGTCACTGGTCACCTACCTCTCAGATGGTCTTGGCTTTTGACATTTCCTCTCTGCTGTTCTAGCTTGTCCAAGTCACTATAAGCACAAACCCAGAACCATTTCTCCATCCTCTGGGACCACACTGAAGCACAGCATAACTAGCAAAACTGCATTGAGAACTAGGATGAGCTATCAAGTAGGAATTCCAATCTGGAGTAAAGATGACTGACTGGCTTTGCTCTTTCAAAGTTTCAGCATCCAAGTCTGGAAACAGAACCCTGTAACTGGACATTTCCCTCCAGGTTTTAGGGGATGGAGTATTGACAAGAACCTAGAAGTCTTTCTAAGCCCATCCCCTATCTTCAAATTCGTTCACAGCAGTCATATCCTAAACAAGCAAACCAGACAAATGAAAATGAAAAACAAAACAGAACAACAGCAAATTATTTGGCTGCTGAAGAAATGATCTTTTACCTGAGTATTCTGAATGATCTTAACCCCTTAGGAGTTTCTCATAGGGTTGGTTTTTTGTTTTGTTTTTGTTTTTTTGCCTTTGATTTGTCCTTCTAAAAAGCCTTAAATAATTTCTCCCATATAACATTTTTCTCTCTAAAATGAACTTCCACTTCCCAGAACAACAATAATTGTTTTGTCCTTGTTTATTTATTTGCCTGATTCCCATCGACATCCCCCCCCCTTTGCCAGCAGTACATTCTAATAGCATCCACACAACTTTTGGAAATTATTTAAAAAGTAGATGGAAATCTGAGCTATTAATGACTCCTTTGGAAAACACAGCAGATGCTCCACCTTGTCTGCAGATTAGAGTCCCCCAGAGGACTTCTAACCCTCTTGGTTCTCAGACCACACCCCAGACCAATTAGATTAGAATGGCGCAGAGAGGCAGCTAGACCACGGTTTGCTTTTGAAAGTGCTTTACATGACTCCAGTGTGCAGCCGGGATTGAAAGCTACCAGCTTAAAAAGAGATCCATCTTCAACTTCAAAGAGTTAACTTTTTAGATGATGGCCAAATTGCAGCAAGATCTATGTGTTTTCAAAAGTGAAGTATTAAGTGTACCTTTAGAGCTACTTCTCTTGGGAAAGAGCCTACAATTTCTTTGGACTGTCACTGTTTGAAGATTTGACACTGGGGTATGATGTATTGGCTTCCAGATGAAATTATATTGCCTCCCCCTGCAAGTAATAGCATCAACCATAGCAATATCTTGGCTGTCAAATTTGTACATCTCAAAGCTAAGAATAATTCCCATTACCAGTAGAATTTTTTAAGGGGTAATTAAAACATTTTATCATAAATATCATTTAAAATAGAAGAAATTTTATTGAGCTTTATTATGTTTCTCATGATTAAGGTTATTAGACAGCTGGAAAAGCTTTTAGAACCAGTCCTATGAAGAAAATGCAAGAGTGATTAAATGGCTTTGCAGAGCTCCTGCAATCTCATCCCACCCAGTGTATTAATACATTATTAACTTCACCATCAGCTTTCTGAGTAACGACTTCTCTGCCCTGAGTGGTGGGAACCATCTGAGTCCCCTGCATTCCATCTATGTCAGTAAAAGCTGGAGAAACACACACACACACACACACATACACACACACACACACACACACACTCACACGTGCGTGCACACACACACACACTCACACACACTCACATGTGCGTGCACACACACACACACACACACACACACACACACACACACACACATTTCGTCCGAGGTGTCTTCTGAGTCTACCTCCACTCCTTACTAAGTACGGGAAGATTGATGGCGCCTTCTGTCTGCTGTGGTTCCCACTCTTCTCTTTCCTCAAGAGTGATAATTCCCTTTAGTCTTCTAAAACAGAAAACCTCCTTCTTTTTCACTCTTTATGTTTTGCTATCTCTGCAATCGAGGGCTACTGAACAAAGATCTTTCTCACTTTGAACCATCTTCTAGATTCTTAGCATACTTACATTTCAGCTATTTTTTTGAGGGGAGGGTCAGCCATTTGCTTATTATTGAAGTTCTTAGCTGTGTCTCACTTTTAACATCCCCTGCCTGTCTAAATTAAACTTGTTTTTCTGTGAATTTTATCTTCTTGACTTTTATTTTCACCAAAGCCATGAGTTCTAAAATCTGTAGCCTAGTTGTTTAGGAATATTCCCTGATGCTCCCACGCACTGCTTAGTGCTCAATACCTATTTGTGACACCAGGGTGGAGTTCCTACAGGAAATGAAGGAAAACGGGAAGTAGAATTGATAGGGAGTTATTAGGTATTTTGAAAATTGCTTTCAATGCAACATATTTCCCTGAGGATGTAATTTAGTTGATTTACACAAATGCAATTCATTTATTCCCCTAAAACCAATTGTTCTGTGCCTTGGGGAAATCACTTTGGTACTTGTCTGGTTGTGAAGGGATGATAGCAACTTCTGCCCCTCTTCCAGTCCTGGTAAGAATGAACAGTCAGAGAAGATAATTGACAAGTTAGCGTTCAGGAGGAATTCGTAAGTACAAAAGATGTTGATTGTGAAATTTGTGCAAAGCTCATCCACTATAGGCTAGTCTCTCTGGCATTAGCAGATGGCACCAGGGATGCTCATGTGTAGAGTTTGCTCCCTTCAACTGCTTCTACTTTAGGACAGTGATAAGCATTCTGCCCTGCAGCAGGGGTGGATTTATGTTAGTAACTAAGGTTTTCACTTTATAACTACCTGTTTCTGCCTCTTTGACCCAGTGGCTTAGTCTGTTGCTGCTCTAACACAACATCAAAGATGAACTAGCTTCCAACCAACAGAAGGTTCTGTTCTAGAGGCTGGAAGTTCAAGCCCATGATGCAGCTGACTCTGTTTGATAAGGACCTGTTGTTTATAGACACCTTAGCTATTTTGTATGGTAGTGGGAGAGGGAATTCTGGCCTTTTTGCCCCTTATAATGACACTAATCCATTTCTTGGGGGTCTCTACTGTGAATGAAAACTGAAAAGAAGCTGTTTCTGCAAAAACTTATTGAAAGATTAGAGTTTCAGTGCTGTGGAGAGATTGTAATGCTGCAGGTCCAGAGGCTAATTACCTAACCTTCATCTAGTCCTAATGATCAGGAACAGCCATTCCTTGCCCACCTGTGTCTGAACTAATATCTTGTGACTGATAGAAACCTTTTGGAATCTAATAACTTAACAGACCACTAACTTCTACCAACTCCCAAACTAAGAACATTATCAAGTAGCATCTTGGGTCTATAGAAAAGCTCCTTCTAATTTGCTGTAACTGTCTATGATATACCCACCAATGTATTTAAAATTGTACTGATTTGCAAATTTCTTTTTTTTTCCTGTAAAACTATAATCTCATGAAACTGCTTTCATGTTGAGAAATAGAATCTGGGATGACCAAAACCTGAGTTCCTGGACCTTAATGCCTCAAAATGTCTCCAAAACAAACCTTCTCCTACTCACTTTAAGTGGGAGCTGTGGTTTTTTGTGTTAGCACAACCATCATGACTTAGCAGCAGAGAACTTGCCTCCTAAGCCAGCACACAGGAGATTGCATTTCACTCCATAACTTTGGGGGAGGGGATTATACAAGCATTCATTCTTCAACAGATAGTCAAAACGAGGATAATAGATGAACTTTCACCCCAGCCAAGGGCCAGCAGTTTGAGTGAATTAATTAATTTACTCTTTATGGAGGCTGACCTAAGTGAGAGCAGGAACTTTGGCCAGTTACTGATATAGCTGAAAAGTGGGTTATGTTATGTATAATTTCATTAACATTTTCTCATTTTGTTTCATCTAACACCTCTACCTTCTACCCTTTATTTTAAAGAACATCCAAGGCATCTTATTATTTTGTTTTAAATATTTTATTAAGTACATCTAACACAAGGCTTAAAGCATAGATCATTGACCCCACATGGCAAATGATAAAATGTGTTAACAGTTAGAGGTTTCTGAGTGTGCAATCAACCAAAACATAATTCAAAACCAAATGTGTAAGGAAGCCCTGGTGCTTCTGAAAGCACTGACCCATGTTGTTCATGCAGCTTCACTGAGACTTGGTTCTGAGCATGTCACATTTTGTGTGCTATCATACCATGCAGGGCCAAGGAACACTGCTTGGAGAACCATGGCTCAGATTCACGACTATTTTGTGATATGAATTACAGAATCTCTACTGTAAATGAAGTTTCCTGACTTAGAGAAACATAGTACTTTAACGATGGAAAAAAAATAAAAATTTTTAATATTTTCCTACCATCATTACTTAGTATCTAAACATCAAGTTAGTGTACTTCTACATTACACTGTGTTAAAATATGTGATTTTAAAAATGGCTGTTTGGATTGCTGACCAGTTTCATTTAAAAAAAATCATTAATTTTGGTTTGGTATTAGAACAGAGTGGCTTAACAATTTCTTAATTGACCCCAAATTCCTTTTTTTTTTTTTTTTGTTATTTTGTTCCATACATCTTTATGAAACTGAGTATAAGCACTGATGATAATGCTTAGTATCCTGAGGGATCAAATGTTCAACTTATGTGGACATGACTGTTTCTAAAGGGCTGAGATTTTTATTTTAGACATAGGGAGAGAACAGGCAGAGGCAGAGACATCTGGGAGCATCCAGAGTGGACATGACCAGCTGACTGACCCAGGCCATGTGAGGAGGTAAGGGAGGGGAGAGGGAGAAAGGAGGCCATGGAGCCGAGAGACCAAGAGACCAAGAGACCAAATAAAGGCTCACCAAAAAAGTCTGAGGCTATATAGGGAGGAACAGCTGGGGGAAGGGCAGCCCAGCCCTGGGCTGGGGAGTTCAGGGTAGAAGGTGGGATATGAAAGCCATACCACCTAACCTGGTAGGGACTGAGGAATGCTGGGAGAACCAGGCAGGCCAAAATCCACTTGGATATATTAATCGGCACATTAGCCATTTGTGCCAGGTTTGAGACCTAATAAACATCACAGCCTTTTTGTTGCTGGTAAAGGGGTGATATAATCTCTTCTATAACTACTCCAGATGAAATTGGGGTGTCATAGTTGGGGATCCAAGAAAGCTAGAATGTTAGCCAAGGCCAGGAAGAGAGGAGAGGAATGCAGGCTGTTTTATTATTATTATTATTATTTTAAATTTTTTGTTTTTCTTCACTGCTCAGTTTCTGTGGGACCATCTTGGGCTAGCTAGTGCAGGCTGGTCTGGAGCAGTCTGTGAGGCTGGACCACCTGGGGCTAGCCACTTTGGAGCCATCTAGAATGCAGATTCTGAAGGAACACCTGAGGCTGGAACACTGTAAGCTTTGGAGTAGTTTGCAGCTGACTTGAAATCTGCTGAGACAGATATAGACTAGGGACGGAAGGTAAAGTTAAGGAGCTGGGGATGGAGGGGTGATTTTTATCTTGAGTGTACATTTAAAACTTCCAGGCCCATAGCCTTGGTAGTTGTGGGAGGACAGTTCTAAGACCAGGAGAAAGAGGGAGAGAGATCCCACCCTCAGGAATACGCAGTAGGCAGGGAAACTTACTTATCTGGAGTCCATTTGACCTATGACAGGTGGATCTAAGTCTCACGACTCGGGAAAGCTTACATAAATTTTTAGGAAAAGTATTTTTAAGTCTATACTTAGAAAACGATGAAAGGAAATTTATACCCTGAGATACAGTTTACAGCAGTCTTAAGAGTGGTTTTTTTTTTTTGTGTGTGTGTGGGGGGGGCAGAGAACAGAGAAATAGTAGAGATAAATGAATTTTAAGAGTGGAAAGTAGAAAAACCTTATAGTAGTGATTCTCAACCTGTGGGTCATGTCCCCTCTGGCAAACATCTATCTCCAAAAATATTTACACTATAATTCATAACAACAGCAAAATTATACTTATGAAGTAACGATGAAAATAATTTTATGGCTGAGGGTCTCCACTGTTGTTTTTTAAGCGGTGCTCTTACCCTGCGAGGAAAAGTCACGAAACACGACAGAATCCACTAACAAGAGTTTTATTAAGATAAGGAGAAAAGGACAGATATGATCAGGCCTGCTGAAAGGACACTTGTGTGAAGGGGGCAGGGGAACATGGGGGCCAGCTTTTAAAGGCCCCAAGCCACACCTGCACATACAGGCCTACATGGTTACTACACACATGTGCATAGATTGCGTGGTTGTGCCACGTGCTTCGTGCAACCACACAGCCATGGGGTCGTGGGTCATGCAGGACATATGACCTGGAAATGACTAAGTGTCCTGCCAGGCATGCATGACCGTGGGTTCTTGGTGGGAATTTCTATCAACCACATCATGAGGAAGATTATTTTTTCTTTTTCTTTTTCTTTTTCTTTTTCTTTTTCTTTTTCTTTTTCTTTTTCTTTCTTTCTTTCTTTCTTTCTTTCTTTCTTTCTTTCTTTCTTTCTTTCTTTCTTTCTTTCTTTCTTTCTTTTTTTGTGGAGCTGAGGATCGAACCCAGGGCCTTGCGCTTGCAAGCCGTCTACCACTAAGCTAAATCCCTAACTGACTAAGAGTATTAAAGGGTCGCAGCATTAGGAATGTTGAGAACCATTGCCTCTGAGATGAGATGTTTGGGAGGTAGAGCAGAACAAGTTCAGACATAAGAGATTGGGGATCATTTGTGCAGTGGAAGAAGTTGCTACCATAGGAGAGGATTTGAAAACCCAATGTGCCAGTCTTTGGCCATTGATCTGTACTGAGTTGGGCAGTTTGTAGTCTGAGGAGGACAGAGAGAGGGAGGGCAGCAAAACGAAGCTCTACAGGAGGGGATTTCTCTAAGCAACAAGAGGGCGCTGAGAGAGAGAGCACCATGGCCCAGGTGGACTTAGAGAAGATGCAGGACTTTTAGGAGGAAGCTGAGAGACAGAGACTGTGGTTGCAGGGGAGACTACAGGGGGGATACAAGGGGGCTGCATGGGGGAATGCATGGAGACTGCAGGGGGAATGCAGGGGGAGTACAGGGGACTGTAGGGGGAATGCAGGGGGAGTACAGGGGACTGTAGGGGGAATGCAGGGGGAATGCAGGGGGAGTACAGGGGACTGTAGGGGGAATGCAGGGGGACTGTAGGAGGACTGCAGGGGGACTGTAGGGGGACTGTAGGGGGACTGCAGGGGGACTGTAGAGGGACTGCAGGGCGACTGCAGGGGGAGTGCAAGGAGAATGCAGGGTACTGCAGGGGGACTGCAGGGGGACTGCAGGGGGAATGCAGGGGGAATGCAGGGAGACTGCAGGGGGACTGCAGGGGGAGTGCAAGGAGAATGCAGGGTACTGCATGGGGGAATGCATGGGGAATGCAAGAGGAGTGCAGGGGGAATGCATGGAGACTGCAGGGGGACTGCAGGGGGAATGCAGGGGGAATGCAGGGGGACTGTAGGGGGTCTGCAGGGGGAGTACAGGGGGAGTGCAAGGAGAATGCAGGGTACTGCAGGGGGACTGTAGGGGGAATGCAGGGGGAGTGCAGAGGGACTGTAGGGGGACTGCAGGGGGAGTACAGGGGGAGTGCAGGGGGAGTTCAGGGGCACTGCAGGGGGACTGCAAGGGGAATGGGGGAGACTGGAGGGGGAGTGCAGGGGGAATGCAGGGGAGACTGGAGGGGGACTGCAGACCCCAGGTGAAGCCAGAGAAAGAGCTGAGTTGAAATGGATAAAGTGTGGTGATAACTTGGTGTCCCCAAATGGAATGGGAAACTTGTCAAAGCTAAATGTTCCAATCACAGAGGAAAGGTCTCCCTTGTCTTTGTGACTGGGGTCCAGTGAGGGCCCAAGGAGCTTCCTGGTACAACAGTGTGGCTTTTGTAGTAGCAGCAGACAAAGCAGGCCGCTCTATGATGACATTTCCCAGCAGACAAGGGGAGAGGTGGCTACATCAGGGAGAGGTGGACTGGGAGGAGGTCTTGGGGAAAGGGAGGATTTCACAGAGGGAGAGGAAAGTGCTTCAAGAGGGGGGGGTGACCAGATGGGGGTGGGAGGTTCCAGGAGCCAGAGAGACACTTACTGAGTAGTGGAAGAGAGTTGGAGGATTAGAGCAAGTGCAGGGGGTAGGGTGGGGGAGAGCAGGTGAAGAATTGGACTCCAGAATTTGGAATAAAATTTGGGGGGTGGCAGAAGCCAGCAGAAACAAATGGTCCATACACACCTTAGGAGAGTCAAAACCGCAGCGTGGTTTGGAGTGGCCCAGTCCATTGGAAGGGAACTTGTTTATGCCACTCCCAAGTTTTAACCGATGAAGGAAGAAAGGAAATAGAAGGAGGTCATGACTGCTTCCAAGAGGCTGAAGTTTTTTATTATAGATACAAGAAAGAATGCAGGTAGTGGCAGAGACATTTGAGAGGGTCCACAGCGGACATGACTGGCACACTGGACCTGGCCATGTGAGGAGGTGGGGAAGGGGCAGGGGAGAGTTAGAAAGGGAAACATGGAACTGAGAGACCAACAGACCAAGAGACCAGAAAATGGCTGATAGCCAAAATGGCTGAGGATATAGGTAAGAGCAGCTGGGTGGAGGGGTAGCCCAGTCCCTGGGCTGGAGAGTTCAGGGTACAGGGCTGGGTATGCCAGCCAGGAGGATCCTGTAACAAGTATAGACTGAGGGATGATGGGAGACTCTGGGGGGGCAGCATCCACTTTGATATGTTATTAGGCACCTCATCCATTTGTCCCTAGTTTGAGACCTACACAACCAAGCATTAACTTTTAATGTAAAAGTAAACAAGCACATTCATCTCATAGTGGGCAAATTTGTTTTAGTTTTTAAATTGTTATTACATTTTGTTTGATTTATTAATTAAGTGTGTGTGTGTGTGTGTGTGTGTGTGTGTGTGTGTGAGAGAGAGAGAGAGAGAGAGAGAGAGAGAGAGAGAGACTCAGTCCCTAGATGCTCCCCAACAGAAGAACAAATTTAAAAAGTGATACATTTATACAATGGAGTATTACTCAGCTATTAAAACAAATTAAACTTACAGGTAATAAACAAAACAAAACAAACAAACAAACAAAAAAAACCATCCTGAATGAGGTATCCCAGACCCAGAAAGACAATTACAGTATATATCCACTTATATGTGGATATTACTGTTAAGTCAATAATAACCAAGCTACAACCTATAGAACCACAGAGGTTAGGCCTAGAGTAAGGGGCTATAGGGGAGAGAGAGACCACTCTAGGAAATGGAAGTAAAATAGTTATGGATAGATACAGAGTGGGGAAGGGCTTGAATGAGAGGATCAAGTTGGGAGGGGAGAGGGAGATGAGGGAGGGAATATGGGGAGACACAGCTAATATTAAGAGCTACTTGGTGGGTAGTATGGAAACATAATACAGAAGAAACTTCCTAAAATATATACATACACAGAAGAAACTTCCTAAAATATATACATACACCATGGTGATCTAAGTAAAATTGTCAAATAAAGGGGGGGGGGAGACAAAATCCCAACTGGCTATCTCTTGTCACCAAATGAAACTTCCAGTATTGGAACTGGGTTACATCCAATTGAGTTGTTGGCCTGATGGCGCCTATGGGACTCCCCAAACAACCCAGACTGTTGCCGGAACAATAGATTGTCTTCCACAAACTGATACCAAGGCCCCATTGCTGAAGATGACACCCACACAACCCATTGAACATGGAGTAGAGCTGATGCATACCTAGAATCTTCACTCCTACATTCTAGCATCCTTGGTATCAGAAGGTACTCTGCATGCTACCAAAAGAGAAATGTAAATTCTCCAAGCCAGCCACAAACCCCTTGACCTATAATGGTGTACCACCTACAAGAAATGCTAGGGCAATGGGTACAAAGCTTATGGGAGTACCCAACCAATATGTGATTTAACTTAACCTTAACCGTAACCACTCCATGACATGGAATCCATACTTGACATTGCTTGGGTGATGAAGAACCAAAGACTAGATATCCCAGAGACCTAGGGTAACAATAAAACAAAACAAAAAACATAGTGATAAATGTTTCCTAATGACATTCTGCTATGCTCATAGATCAGTGCCTTGTTCAGTTATCATCAGATAACCTTTCTCCTGCCACAGATGGTAATGAATGTGAGGCCCTCAGCCTGACATTACACAGAGTGTGAGAGACCCCAGAACACTCAACTCTAAATGGGATGTCGCCATCACATCTCTCCCCTCAGAGCTCGGGGAACCCTGAAGAAGAGGGGACAGAAAGAATGTAAGAGCCAGAGGAGATGGACGTTACCAGGAAACAAGGCCTTCTAAGTCATCATGAGCACATACGAGCTCATATAGACGGAAGCAGAATGCACAGGGCCTGTGCAGGCCTGTATCAGGCCCTCTGTGTACATATTATGGCTTCTAGTTTAGTGTTTTCACGACATTCCCGAGTGTGCAAACAAGTGGGTTTCTGATTCTTGTGCCTTCTCTTGGGCTCTTTTCCTTCTGTTGATTTGTTTTGTCTGCCTTTGTGTGATAGTTTGTATCCTACTAGGTTTTATTTCATCATATTTAATTATTACCTCTTAGAAGCCTGTTTGTTTTCTAACGAGAGACAGAAAAGGGGTAGATCCAGGAGGGTGGGGAGGTGGGGAGATACTTGGAGGAGCAGAGGGAGAGGAAATACTAATGAGGATATATTGTGGGTGAAAAAAACTCTATCTATCTGGAATATAAGGAAAAATATGAAAATAAAAGGCAAAATAGGATTAGCACAGAAGAATAACCTGCTCCTTATAAATGACAAAATCTATTAATTTTTTCATATTAAAAGTTTAAACTATAAAATAAAACTACTTCCTTGAGATGAATCTATGATGTCTATATACATGTACCATGGCTCACTTTTTATATATTTTTGTATATATGTATCCTGTTTTGAACAAAAATGAGCTATAAATCCTAAACATGATTAGGGTAATTTGATTATGGGTAAGATAGTTTACAATGTTAGGAAACTACTGCTAATTTTCTTGGTGATAATGTTGGGGCTATTTAAGACAATCTCCTTGTTAGGAGATTCACATTGAAGGGTTAGAGGACAAAATGTCATATTTAAAGCTTAATCCCAAATTACTCATAAAAAACTATATGTATTATTTCATCTTTTATGTCTAGATTTTTTAGTAATAAAAATATTGGATATTGAATAAAATTTATAAAGTAAATAACAACAGAAGCTTTGCAATACAGTTTTGCTCAGTAACTATTACATTTGATACTTTCTCTTTTTCTGGTTGGTTTAAATAACTGGATTTTTGCACTTAAAATTTTTACCATTAGTAAGTTACTCTTTTTTTTTTTTTAAATCTTTACATTTCTTTATTGGATCAAGATTCCTGATGATACAGTGATGTAGTTATTAAGCTGAGTCCTGTGCAGAAATTACACACTCTCCATATACACAGATTTTAGTTACACTTTGTCCATGGATGGAGGAGTTCCATTTATAAAGTTCTATAAATCAAAAAGCTTTGACTTTGATCAGGCTATCCGTTAGTCATCTCTGAAAAAGTGGCATTGAATTTTAGCTCTGTTTTACAGCATTAAAAAGTGTATGCCTCAGGTAGCTTCCCCAAATAGTATTATCTCTGCACAGTGTCATGGAGCAGACAGAGCTCTTGATCCACCCAGGTTCACAGAGTCACTTCTGAGAGCTTCTGCTACATACCCAGGACAGAGCACCTCTGACTAAATCACAGATTGCTTACTTTGACAGCCCGCCCACCTTCTTGGCCAGTTTGCACTGCCAATGAAGAGATGCTAGCAGCTGCCCTTCATACAGATGGCATTAGAGTAACAAGTCTGTGACACAGTGGGAGTAGGTGCTGTCATATTATCCAGGTAACTAAAGGGACATTAAAAAAATATCCAGTTGAGATATGATGCAAGTCCCTTCAACTCAATCTCAAAGCCCTGAGGTCATCTTACAAAGTATGCATCAGAAAATATGACGTTATGGAGATACATTTTGGCATGATGTCATTTGGCAGGTCAAACTTGGAAGATCATGTTGAACATTGGCCCTCCTGACAGAGAAGCATCTGGTCCTTTGTGTACACAATGGTTTTATTGTAACAAAGCAACTTATACACTTCAACGATTAAAATGAGCATTATTTCCTTACAGTGAAAGGCAAAATAAATAAAAAATAAAGCTACAACAGAGAATGTCAACTCTAAATAAAATTCTACAGGTTCTGCTGATCCTCCCAGTGAGTGGCAAGGCTCAAGTCATCACTAGGGAGGAATTTTATTTTAAAACTGTCTTCTTAAACTGCAAGGATGTGGGTTGGACATCACAATCCAATGTGCTAAAGGCGGAGCCAAGTTGTCACAATGCCCACTTAACCCCCACCACCCCAGGCACCTCAAACCCACCCTTGCTTGACCTTTTATACCCTCTTTTTTCTTTTTATTAAACAAGAGAGAATAGACAGATACATGTTGGTAAATGCTAACTGTATTCACATAGAGATACAGTATAATCTCTGAGCCCAATATTCAGAGAAAAGAAAAAAGCTAGAATCTGATGCACTACTACAGGGACCTGGCACCCTCCACCCTCCAGCAGAGCCAAGGTCAGGAGGGCTTTTATCCTTGCCCACAGAGCACAGTGGTGGTGTTGAATCCACAGATTTTAAGACAAGAAAAGATCAAAACAAATTTAGAAAAGGAAAGTGGAGATTCTTTTCTTATTGTATTTTGCTCAAGATGTCTCCCCCAAAGCAAGTTGAGAGTCATGGTGTTGAGAAGAGAGAGACCCCAGAAACAGGATGAGTGAGCACAAGAAGGATGGGGCAGAATGCCTGAAACTTGCTCCCAGGGACTGGAGAAAATTAAAACAGAAAAAAAAGAAAAGCAAAAAGATGGGAACGCATCAGTCTTCTGTGCTTAGTCATATTTGCCTTCCTCCCCTTCATCATCATCTTTGTCTTCTTCACCTTTATCCTCATCATCAATATCTTCCAGCCCTTCCTCCTCCTCCTCCTCTTCTTCTTTGTCATCATCTTTGTCTTCTTCACTTCATTCTCATCCCCTTCTTCATCAATATCTTCCAGCCCTTCCTCCTTCCTCCTCCTCCTCCTCTTCTTCTTTGTCATCATCTTTGTCTTCTTCACTTCATTCTCATCCCCTTCTTCATCAATATCTTCCAGCCCTTCCACTTCTCCTCCTTCTGTTCCTTTTTCTTCTTTTCCATAGTCATTATCATCACCTTCCATCTCTCCTTCTTCAAGGGATTCTGCCAAATATCGTTTTTGATGACCTCTCCTAAACTCATCTACACCTGCATCAGAATGGTCAGTAAACTGGTAAAGCAGCTCTCTGCCTCTATGTGTGTGTCTTCCTGCTGGCCTCAATCTGCATCTGAATGGAGCATTTGGTCAAGTCCTTCCATTTGATTTCAGTGGACTTTGAAGATAGGTCACCACTCTGAATCAGATGAAATTCTTTGGAGAGAATTTTATTTTCAAAGTATGGTTTTCCATCAAAATGAAAATCTATTCTGTAACCTGATTTAATGTCTTCAAATTCTGTTGTGTCTGTTAATTTGGGAAATTGGATGTCTTATAGCCTTCTGTAGTTTGTAGCCTTTAGCATTAGAACTCAAGCTTCTTTGTTCTGTCTTTGTGCATGTGACCAGCACCTGTCCTGACGGAGTCCAGGTCTTCAGCTTTGTTTGCATTTTTCTCTATACCTTTACTTCTCTTCTGGTCAAATAATGTAGAATCTCTTAGTTTTTTTCCTTAAGCAGTGCAGATACTTGAAGATGGCTGACAAATGTTCTTACCCCCAAATTTGGGATTTGGGTGATCAGTTCTGACCTCTTTTGAAAAAATAATGATTGGCAGAGTTTGTTATATTTCAAAATGTCTTCACTGCTTGTTCATCAAGTCTATCTGTTTCAGGTTGTGCTTCATTGATAAGTTCAATTGCTTCTTGCTGTTCTTTTTCCCCCTCAGCAGGCCAGGAGAGGCTGGTATGTCCTCCAGCTTCAGGGCAGGAGCCTGTCTGGGTTTCTCTGGCTGAGGCAGGGGTGCAGATTGCTGTTGTACGGCATAGCACCAGGGACCAGCCAGAAACCAGAGGCCAGAGGCCAGTGTTCTCATCAGGAAGATGCTCATAGGAACTAGTAAATTATTCTTAGTAACTTGTTCTTGATTCTCTTTAAGGTGGTTATTTTTGTTTTGTTTTCTAGTTTTTTAGGCAGGATATTTAAATTAGATGATTTAATGTAATCAATTTTACTGTGGTCAGTGCCTTAATTGTACCTGATAGATTCCAATATGTAGACTATTTATCAATGTTCCTTAGAAATGTTGAAATTTCAAGTGTGTATCTTTACTTTTATCTAAGAATTATATAACATGGCATGGTTATATGCTCAGGTAGAGGAGGGTCTTTGCATATCTAGTGTGAGCACAAGGCTTACTGTCTTAAGATTTGGGATATATTTGTTTATCTCTACTTTGTTGAGACTTACGTTTTCTTTGTGAAAAGAAAACACCATGTGTGCACTTGGGAAAAGAGTGATGTTATGTAAGTGTTTACCATTCTTGCTTCTCTTACAGCTGCTAAGTTTTGAAGGTTGTTCGTTATTTGGGAAGCTAGGTAGTCTTACAGCTTTTTGTAACTCATAGCCTTTAGCATGAGAACTCATGTGTCTTTGTCCTGCCTTTGTGCATGTGACCTGCACCTGTGCTGTTTGGAGGCCCAGGTCTTCAGTTTTGTTTGCATTTTTCTAGTATAACTGCTTCTCCTTGAATCTTCCTGAATTTCCAGCTTTTAAGAATCACCTTAAGTGTGGCTTGTGTTTAACAGTATGTTTTGTTTCCTTGTGCATCAGTCTGAGCATCTGCAAACACTTATTTTATTATGAAAGCAGTGTGTGCTTCTTTAAGTGAGACAAATAATAACTACACTGCTCACAAAGAAACCCCCAAGTTCTTCTTATTCTGCTCTGCAAGGACAACTGCTGTTAGCATTATGCTGTATCTGGTTATTTTCTGTCCCTTAGAAAGTTTGTTATAAAATAGTTCTGCTTTTTGTCACCTATTTTAAAAAGAATATTATTTTTCAGGGCATAAACTGTACTTTCTACATGTTTTCAGAACCATCCAGCACAATATATTCACCTTTTCTGTGTTCCCACATCCAGTTATTCATAATATTCACTCATGTATTTGTACTAAAGTTCAGACTAAAGGATAAAGAAAAAACCTCCAACTAGATTTTTTTTTTTTCTGAAAATTTCAGTTCTACAGTGCCAATGCACTCCAGGGTTCAAGGTCAACATGCTGCATCTGGTAACAGCCATGCTGTCCAAAGCACAAACAATGGCAGAGGCACTTGGCTTGTCATTAATTAAGAGACCAGGGATGCTTCTAGCATTGTTTTTGCCCAGTGGTGCATGTCTTTAACCCCAGCACTTGTGAGGCAGAGGCAGGCAGATATTTCTAAGTTCAAGAGAGCCTGGTCTATAGAGAGAGTTCCAGGACAGCCAGAGATACACAAAGACACTCTGTCTCTACCAAAAAAAGAATTGTGAAGGCTTTGGTACCATGATGATATTGTAGCACACCAAAATTAGCCTCTGTAGTTTTACGCATCTCTTCTCTCCAAGCTGCAGATAAAATTCTTTCGTTTCCTTCTGATGAAACATTTGGTCTTTGGCCTGATTGGCTTATTAAAGAAACAAATCATCAAAATGTTTTCTAATCCTACATTTGACAACAAAAGTCATATTTTGATATTAACTGTAACTGACTATTTGCAGTATCAGTGATCCTTTGTATCTGTAAATGTAACATAGCATCAGTGATGGCAGTGAGCTCTGGTCTACCCAAGGGAGATAACCTCCCAGGAACTCCTTGTATCAATGCCAACTCTAAGTTTCTTCCACATGACTCAGAATAGACTAATAGCTCATTAGAGACAGACATAGAAGCCAGAGCTACTGCTGTATCCAACGAGCAGTATTATTATTTTAATACATAGAATGTGGAAACAGATTTCCTGTTCCCTACTGCTGCTATCCTTCAGGTTTGGTATAACGAGGCTCTTCATGCTCTCCCTCTCCCTCTTCTTCCTTCTGTTTTGGAATTCTTCTGAAGTTGAACCAGCAGTGACTTGGATGCTTTCTGATGACTGGCCGATAGTGAGGCTGCAAAGACAAGCCTTTGATAATAACACCAAAGCTAGAATTGGTGACACACACCTGGGAAATAACCACCCTGTAAGCAGGATGTTGACTTTCAACCATGCGTTCTTATCCTATATTTCCTGTGGGATCAAAATTTTATGTTCTAAGGAAATGATGTTTTCTTATTGCCCAAGATCCATTGCAGACCAATGTTGGATAGCTGTTATAAACTCCAGGTGGTTGGCTTTGTGCAGAGGCTTAAGCTCTCATCGCTGGTGCCTTCTGGAATGAATAGGTATGATGTGAGTACCTTGAGTGACAGCTCTCAAGGAACAAAAGAAGTGCAGCCTCAGCTTCCCTATGAAGTGAAATCATAAACTTGATTTAACACTGATGCCTGTGTTAAGACTTTCTCTCTTCCCCAAGATGGAGCAAGCAGTGCATACTTTTTGGGGGTTCAGTTTCATTAATAGTTGTTCTGTCTATCGAGAATGAGTAATGGCACATATTACCTGTTTAAATGCTTTCTGGAATTTTGGATAATAGATGATAACTCTAACATGATATTTAAACTTTCTTAATGAGTTTATTTCAACTGAAATCACCACTAGAACTTTGTATGTGAAGTTATTATATCTTACTTGATGATAAGTAAGAAAACAAGATATAGGCATAGGCAAGGATCTTCTTTGTACTTCAGTCATTCGGGAAATAAAGCCAGCAACT
Source organism: Onychomys torridus (assembly GCF_903995425.1). NCBI lineage: Eukaryota > Metazoa > Chordata > Mammalia > Rodentia > Cricetidae > Onychomys > Onychomys torridus. The sequence goes on from NC_050445.1 coordinate 60,615,873, forward strand.
CACAAATGAGACTTGATAAAATTAAACAACTTTAGTACGATAAAGGAAGCAGTTAATCCAGTGCAGTGACTGCTTACAGGAGTGGTCAAGGACTAGGGAAAGCTGGATGAACACTTCTCGGTTTGTTTATTTTATGTGGTCCAGGGTCTCCTGAACAGGGAATGGTGCCACCTATGGTGGGACAGTCTTCTCACCCCAGTTAACATAATCAAGATAATCCCCTACAGGCATCTCTCAGGACCATCTCCTGCTGACAATTACTCCTTGTCAAGTTGAGTTTCAAAACTACCACTATGAAGCTTAGAACCTCCACCACTTGCTTTCAAGGGCTCATGACCATTTTAGAAAGGGAATTCAATCCACCTTCAAACATCCTCATAGTCTTTAAAAATTCCAACACTTTAGAAGTCCAAAGTCTGTTAACCATGAGCTCCTATAAAAGTAAAAAATAAGTAACATACTTTCAAAATACAATGGCAAGGAATAAACATTATCTTCCAAAATGGAAGATACTAGGCATAGCAAGGAACAGTTACACCAAACCCAACAGCCCCAGGTCCCAGTCCTTCAGCTCTGCTGCCCTCAACACAGTTTTTCCTGGGCTGGCACTGTTTTATCACTTCAGCTTTCCTCAGTGCATGTGTGATGGTCCTGGGATTGTCCTAACAACTCTCCTCTTTTCTTTGAAGCTTCACACAATTGGCCTCTCAGGGTCTCCTTGCAAGGATGTTAAAGCATTTCCAGCCTTAGCTATTCTCTGATATCATGGACCTGAGACTCCTCGACCCCATCAACCCCTTTTCTTCCATGCTTGCAAAAACCACAGGGATCATGCTGCCAAGCTTGGGCTGCTCCAGATGCAGCGTGACGCGGCTGGCCCGAGCTTCTGTATGCAGACCTTGATGAAACACATTCCTAGGCAGCTGCTTTAGAGGAGCTTGGAATCCCTTCCATTTAGGTTTCCTTCTGAAATGAATTTGGGCCATCATTAGGTAGCCTCTGGATGGGTGGGGTTTGGCCCTGGGAATAGCTTTTCTGTTCTCTCAGTACAGCACTAAAGACTTCTTTTTAGTGATACTGATCATTTAAAATAATTCTAGCTGCTTTCTAGCACTGGTCTGAATGTTACCCTGTCTTGCAATTTCACCTAGCAAACATGCTAGTCTATTATTTTTTAAGTTCAGCTTTACTTGGGTTCTCAGGACACAGGAAGAGTGGAGACAGATTTTTAGCCATCGTAGGACAACACCGGCCCCGAGTCCAGTTTCCTTTGGAGTCCTTGTTCTCCTTTGAAAATCATGTGTGGGGCTGCCACTGTTGTGTTCCAGTGTTATTGTCTTCTGTTACGGGGGTGGTGGTGGTGGTGGTGTCTCAATGCACTGTGTGTGTGTGCGCATGTGTATGTGCATTTCTCTCTCTCTCTCTCTCTCTCTGTAGGTGTGTGTAAAATGCCCACATGTAACATAGTATTGTATAAATTGAATATACACAATGAAATAAAAAAGAAAGAAAGAAAGAACTGCAGGGCAAACCTGACTGGAAATTTAGTGTTTATTGCTTAGTATCTTCTACTTGGGTTTCCCACTCAGACTTCTGTTGATCTGATTTATCTGTAGTGATATGTGTGGTCTAATACATTCTCTGTGTCATAGCCATATATTGTTTGAATAGATCCAAACTAATTCATTTTCCCATTTTTCTAAAGATATGCTATTAGGATGTTTCCTTTTTTATTACCATGAACAATGCTGCTATGATCACAAATACAAAGATAAATGCATTTAATTATATTAAAATATAAACTGCATTGAAAAAAATCTTAGGAAAGCAGAATAGGCAATTTGTGAAATGTATTTTCAGTGCGTATAACAACCAGAGGGCTGGTATTTGGGAATCATAAGAAATCTATATAAATCAATAGGAAGACTATAAAGACAATAACAGTTAGAAATAGTCATGGGATGATTTACTGAGGAACAGAAGAAGAAACCTGAGTGGCTAGTACAGCAACAGATGTCTCACAGTACAAAAATGCAGATTAAACTTACAGTAGCTACACCTGTTACTCTGTAGGAAGAAGAGAAAGAAGCCATGCTGAGAAGCTGTGGGTTGATGAAAACACATCTTTTTATGGCTTGGGGAAGTTTAGATTGGTACAATTATTGTAGAGAACAAATTGACGCAATCTGGTAAAATCAAAGGTATATATACACAGAGAGAAAACTCTCACCTGGCTGTCTGTAGGGGTGTGTGAAGGACCTCCAGTTCTACGACTAACTTGGAACGTGCAAGACATACTACATTAGGGTAATGGAGTTACCTCTGCCTCTGTATCAGGAGCATATGTTGTCTTTTGTGGGATTTTTGTTTGTTTGTTAATTTTGTGCTGGGATTGAACCTTGGGTGTTTGCACACGCTGGGCAATTGTTCTCACTAGGCTTTGCCCTGGGTTAAGGGGTGAGGGAAGGATGCTGGGTAATGCCTGAAATCTAAGATAAATTGTTGTTTTTCTGTTTAAGATTCATCTGTTCATTTAAAAATGTATTTTGTGTAAAAAGATACCTTACGAATTTAAATTATTCTCTTTGTCTCTCTCTATCGCTCCTCCTCCTCTGACTTCTGTTGTGGGCTGTGTAATGTACTGAAGTGACGGAGACCCAGCAACTACTGGTTATGACCTTTACATTTTAGTTTTAAAGCTTTTAAAGCTTTTTTTTAAGAGCAAGAAGTCTGTGCTCTTAGAAATATCTCTACCCAGAAGGCAAGTCACAGCTTTTCAGGGAGCATCCCACCATCGGATTGACCTACCCTGTTTCCTGTCATCTGTCTGGTCCTGCAGAGGCTACTCTGTAATCAGTGGTTGATAGCGACCCGTGATGCACTCCTAACCTGCTCATCTCCTGGGCTTTTATCTGGGAAAGAGACATTAAAGACATCCACTTAGTCACTAGAAGGAAATGAATATACAGATACAGAATGGCTTATGAAATTACAGAGCACAGCCAAGAATAATTCCCCGAGGTTCCTTCTCTCAGCTTCTAAGAGTCAAAGGAAGTAAGATTAAGAAAATATGATGGAAAGATAGTAGAAGAGGCATTTATGTGGTTCTCTGTGTGCTCTGATATGTTGTTCTTAAACATTTCAGAGGGAAAATAAAATGCATTTTCAAAAATTCTTCCTCCTCTACCCCCAACCATTAACACACAACTGTAACCCTGATGCTTGAACAGTGAAGGAAAGAAGATCAGAAGTTCAAAGTCACTGTAGATGATACAGTGAGTTCGAGATCAGCCTGGGCTGTATGAGATCCTGTCTTAAAAAACAAAAACTCAAACCCAAAACAAATGTAAAAAGATATTTTCCCACTTATGTCAGACAGGAATATTTAAAAATTTTTTGAGTTTATTCTCTGGAATTTTATACATGAGTACAATGTATTCAGATCATATCCATGCCCACACCCTACCTCAGTCCTCCCAGATCCCTTTCCCAATCTGCTTCTTCAAGTCATGTCCTCTTGTTAAGAAACTAACACAGAAAGGAATAGTGGTTTTTATGTATCACATATGCTGAGAAAAATCAGAATTTTACATTCCACATATTCACCAAATTTGTGAACATCTCTTTCTCAGTTAGAAATCTGGATTTTAATCTGATAAATGAGATTTCAGAAGGTGCTGTGTACAGTTGATCAAACTTGCCAGAAGTAGAAACGCTGCAGGCAAGCAATGTCTTCTATAGTTTATATCACTCCATTATCTATGAGTAAGTTTTCAACAGTTTTGGAAATAAGACCTCAGACTGAAGACATCAAGAATTCTCTACCATGGTTCTACACCTGGTTCTACACACTTTGCTGCCTGAATTTTTGCTTCTTTGTGGGGGAGCAATGAGACACACATGTTCTTCCTGTTTCAGACTTTAGTGATGGCCATCAGAATCTGGAACAACAAAAAATGTTAAGCATGCATGGCAGAGAAGAGGGGAAAACTGAGCATGCAGCACTTTCCTAAGCCTCCCTAGAATACTTTGCTTGTCTACCACCCATTGAGACCTCTATTGCCCTTCCCTGCCAAAGGAACCTACTCCACAGAGTCTAGGGAGAACATGCCTCTTCTGCTCCAATATGTTACATGTTGTTGCTGCTCAGGAGCTGGGCCTCCACACAGCATTTAATTTGGGAGCCAAGATTAATGATGCAGCTCACATACAGGAAGCACCAAATGCTTATTACTCACATAATGTGGCCCTCTGGGACGAGCAAGTTAGCTGCAGAGATGGGTAAGAAATGAGGTTCAGCGTGGTCGAAGGTAAGGACTCAGGCCCTAGGACACTAGAGTGCTTACAAAAGCTGCTTTTCTTGGGAGCTTAGGGAGCTGCGTTCTGATTGAGGGAAAGGCAGAGAGGGCTGGGTGAGCTCCCTCTGTGTGTTCCAGTTTGTCCCATGTGAACATGGCACACTGCAGGTGTTCTTGGGTGGCAGCTGCAAAACCTGGACAGAAAGGCAGAGATCTACCCACTCTTGCAGGGCTTAAGCCATTGTGCAGCTAAAGGGAAAGGCAAGCTCTTCATTCAGGGGTGCAAAATTGAGGAAACCAAAACCTCAAACACTGGCACCAGCACTCTCCACACTTTTTCTTAGCTCCCTTCTACAACATTTAAAATTTCAGAATCAAGGGTTGGGGATTTAGCTCAGTGGTAGAGCTCTTGCCTAGCAAGCACAAGCCCTGGGTTTGAACCTCAGCTCAAAAGGAAAAAAAAAACCCTTAAAATTTCAGAATCAAAATTCATTTATAGCCTAGAGAGGTGGCTCAGTGGTTAAGAACACCAACTGTCCTTTCAGAGGACCCTGGTTCCATTCGCATCAGCCACATGGTGACTTACAACCATCTATAAATCCGGTCCCAGGGGTCCAATTCTCTATTCTGGCCTCTATGGGCACTAGGCACTCAACAGGTGCACAGATATATATGCAGTCAAAACTCTCTCTCTCTCTCTCTCTCTCTCTCTCTCTCTCTCTCTCTCTCTCACACACACACACACACACACACACACACACACACACACACACACACTCACACACACACACACACAAAATTAAAGTTCATTTATTTTGATTCAAGCGTCCATGGCAGCGAGAAAGCTCTCCTTCCATCAGCCACTTAAAGAGAGGATGCACTTCCATTGTGAAAACGGAGTAAGTCCTTATAGAAGGGACCTGAGCAAGCTCTTTTAAGACCGCCTGGAAGGAAAGAACACGTTCTTGATATAAAGAAATGCTCAGCAAGCTCATGGTCAGGTAGGACCATGGCAATTCATTCTAGCAGGCATCAAAATGGGGTCAGAGACACAGGAGACGGAGTTATTGGAAATGAGAAGGGGAACAGAAAAGGGAGGTGAGTCTGTGGTCAGAGCAAAAGCTCTGGGCACATCAGAATTTGACTAATTACTCCAGCAATCAAATCTTTGATTAGGTTCTCTTCTGATTCCAGACTACATTTTAAAATATTTATTCATTATTATCTTATGTGTATGAGTATTTTGCCTGCACATATCTAAGCGAACCATGCAGCTGTCAGAGGCCAGAAGAGGGAGCCAGATAAATTAAAACTGGAGTATAGACAGCTGTGAACCACCGTGTGGGTACCGGGAACCAAACTTGGGTCCTTTGCAAGAGTAGAAAGTGCTCTTTGATGTCTCTCCAGACCCTAGATGTACATTTTATAATTAACTTTCTCAAAAAAAAAAAAAACATTTTAAGAATGTCATTTTAGGTTATCTTTGTTCCTTTAGGTTAATTTCTCTTTTGGGGTACACATTGAGTGTGGTAACATCACTTGGAGTGACTAGAACTAAACATTTCCCTATAAAACATCTCTGCCACATTTCAGAGAATCCAACTTTCCCCAGAATGAAGACATCCTTTAGCAGTAATGGAGGAATGTTAGGCAGCAGAAACTTCCTGGAGAGGATGCATTATAGCATCGTTTCACCAAGTGCTAGTTCAGCTCTGGGTATTGTGCACAGAAAACACGATGAAATCACTCCTAGTGTGGCAATAAAAACTTGGAGCGTTTTGTGCTTCACTGTTAAAGGGAGTTGCAGATATTTAGGCAGAATGCCAAATAGGGAAGCTACAGTTACACACGAATAAGTGCTATTCAAGGGAAGTCACTCAGCAGACATCATTGGAGGCTCAGTTAATGAGAACAGTCAGTACGTGCTCATGCTGGGAGAGATGGTTTATTAATACCGTGTCATTGGTTGTTTCAGAAATGCCTGAACAATGGCTTTCAAAACATTCCATAAAGCCAAGGTGTACATGCAAAAATTGTAAATCGCTGAACAAGAACTTATGGTGGGGTGGGTGTGGCTAAAGAAGGTTTAGAGGACATGGCACACAGGGACTGGTATTACTTGAAGATGAAGATGACGAAGGAGAGGCAGGGTTCTAGGTCAAGGATGGAAGACTGTAATGAGGAGCAAGGGCTTGGCACATCTGAAGGAGTCCACCCTGGGTGTGGTGGAGGGTGGTAGAGCCTTGCCCAGGGCTTCAATAACATCTTGTTCTTTTCACAGCACTCTATTATAGACACAATATACTTTATCCATAAATAAGAAATATTAGAGGCATGCAAATGCAAATAAAATTTAAGAGTTTGGTAAAGATCCATATTTACAAAGACAAGCTTAAGAAATAATATACATGTATCTCCAGAGGTAGGCACCACACTGAAAATGTTTACTATTGCTACTTATATTGCCATGTTTCTGTGATATATGTGAGTGTCTATGCACAGCATCTCATATTGTTTCACATTTTTCAAAAATTTCATTAAGAGTATGTGCTTTCTGTAAGGCTCTTTTTCTCTTTCAATAGCATGTTCTTATGGTTTAGTCATTTTAACCATTATGAAGTATTTTATTGATGAAATATCTCAAAATTCTTTCCTCATCTTCCTATGGGTGGCAGCACATGAACTTTTCTAGGACAAAGGCTGAACAGAAGCCATTCTGAATCACTGAATTCGTGTGTCTAGAACTCTCCAAGCTACTTATGTGAAAGGAGTTATTAACTTATAGGGGTTATTTATTTAGACATTAACCCTTATCAGTTATATGCATGAAAATCAGTCATTTCTCTTTTATTTCCATGATTTCATTCTACTAGCCAATAGTGTTCAATGGTGCTGAATTTATTGCTACATTCTGCTAAGTTTTTAAACTTCAAAGACAGTCTTCCAGCTTCTCTTCTTAAGTTTGGAGTCTTGATTTTCCAATCATACATTAAGCACTCAATACATTTAGCATTTGTTGTTGAATAGAATGGCAAATCTCAAGCAAACATTTCTTTTGCTTGGTTGACCTAACTGGCTCAACAAGATTGTTGGATCCACTCTCCCTCCACAGATCTATGAAACGGCCTGTTTCTATGTGGTGTGGGTTTGCTGTCACTGTCTGAACGATGCACTGTATACTTGTCTATACCAATGCCAACACTATAAGCTGTGTTTATCATAGCTTTGTAACAAATCTTGATATTGGGTTGCGTTTTATCTGAGATTAAATGAGCTGAGCTAGAGGATAGTAAAGAAGTAAGTAAAGAAGGCAAGCACCCTAACAAACATTTCCCTCTGAGTCAGTTGCCTTTTTGAAAAATTATCCTGGTCACTATTTGCCTGCTGCTTTTCTGTATAAGATTATGAGATTAGAAAATTCCTTAAATATCCATTGATAAAGAGTTGGTTTATAGTTAGAGGCCATCATTAATCATAGAAAAGGGTATGAGCTAAACAATGCAGTGCATTTAGGAGGGCTGAAAGCCAAACTGAGGACACTAACCAAATGCAGGGGATGCCGGCTTGTATGAACTCTCATTCAGTGCTGGCAACAAAAGATGGCACAACCACTTTGAAGCCGCTTGGCTATGTTTTTTTTTATGAAAAACACCCATCAACACAGCCAGTAACTTCTCATCTTGGCATTTACTCAAAGAAGTTGAAAACATGCTCATACTGAAAAACAAACAAAACAAAATGAAATGAGTTAAAACTTGGGAACAATGAAAAGTTGATACAAAAATAGAACATTATTGGCCTGCAAAAAGACAAAACTTAGACTTTTTTTTTTTTGGTTAAAATAGCCGGTCTTAAAAAGACTCAACTACAACAGATAACGTGCTGGGAAAGGCAAAACATGACAATGTCTAAGATCAGTGGTTGCCACAGAGTGTGTGGGAAGTTAGCAGGATGCATATAAAAAGATTAATGGAAGATTAACTTTTAGAATAAAATAATGTGTTAGAAATAATATGTATAAAACATTTACAATAAATATCCTTAATGTATTTATATAAAAACTATATTAAAATTTAAAGTTATATAAAACTTTACTTTCAGAATAAAGAAAAGTAATGCATGTCCCTGTATATTGGCTAGATCTTTTCTTACTATAATAAAAAAATACTCAATACAGGCTACTTATGAAGAGAAGAAGATTTGTTTTGTTTATATTTTGTGAAGTTCAAGAGGAAATCATGAATTTATTTTCTAAAACTGTGCTGCACTCCTAACACAGTGAATTTGAAAATTGTTAGTAAACTTTACACTGAAAGGCAAATAACATGGATCTAGCTTGTAAGGGAAAACATCTGGCTATCATTTAGTGCCTCCTTCACTTGTATTTAAAGTCGGACCAGATCAGCTTTTTCTAATTTTGTATTAGAAATGGATTCTTTTCTCCACTATGACTTGCTGTTTCAGTCACCTCTACCAAGAGCTTTTTGGTGTTCTCTAGTAATCTCTCTATCCCCACATCAACAGACACCATCACGAAAGGAACAGGCCTAGGCAGAAATGGGGAAAACTGTTTTCAGAACTTAGTTTAGCTCATGTGATGGCTAGTCTTGGTTATCAACTGAACTATATCTGGAATGAACTAAAATCCAAAAGTGGAGGGCACACCTGTGTGGGATTTTCGCTTATTTTAAAGGAGGAAGATCCACTTCTAATCTAGATCTTGAAGCAGGAAGACACACCTTTAATCCAGATCTTGAGGCAGGAAAGCACACCTTTAATCAGGGCCACACCTTCTGCTGGATTCTTGGACTTTTCCATTCACAGCAACCATTGTTGGACTAGCTGGACTGCAACCTGTAAGACAGCCTAATAAATCCCTTATCTATCTATCTATCTATCTATCTATCTATCTATCTATCTATCTATCATCTATCTGTTCTGTTACTCTGACTAATAAAGCTAGTAAGAAGTTAGTATTCAGTTGGGCATGGTAGTTCATGCTTTTAATCATAGCACATGGGAGGCAGAGGAAGGGGGATCTCTGAGTTTGAGGCCAGCCTGATCTACAGATCAAGTTCCAGGACAGCCCGAGTTACACAGAGAAACCCTGTATCGATAAACAAAGCAAACAAACAAAAAAAAGCTAGTACCCACAACAGAAGAAGTGTTTCTATGAATAAATCAGAAAAGAATCAATTTGGTAGAGAGCGCAGTAAGTCAAAGGCATGCTATTTAATACTGCAGAGAAATTCCATGACAGGCCAGAAAGACTGCCAACAAGGCTTCCAATAATGTAGAGATGATGTGATGGAATTGTGCAAACACTGCTGAAGACTAGATTGCATCACCTAGCAGTTACATATGACTAGTCTTGATGAACCAGGAAGTTTACTAGAAAGAAGATTCTTGGGGAGATCCTCACACACCAGGAGGCAGCATTTGCCAAATATTAACAGCAGCATTGTTCACAATAGGGAACATGGCAGCAACTCCAGTTGTAAGTCTCATAGATAAGTATGGAACATTTATGTAGTAAAGTACTGCACCACAGGGAGAGGGAATCAACTTCAGAACACCCATCGGTATAGATGGTCTCCAAGGCACAAGCTTGAACAAAAGAAACTGGTTACAAAAGAAGATGGAGTAATCCATTGTAAATGTTCAAGCAGAGGGACTCACGGGTCATAAAGACAAAACAAACAAAACCAGAGGAGATTACAAATGACAATCACTTCCAAGGGGAGTAAGATGGGGAGTTCTGTCACGGACCGGAGTGGCCTCTGGGAATGGTGATGTTCTCTGTTTTGGCCTGCATGGAAAATACATAGTGCTTATTTTATCGTGGCTCTTTATGGACTCTCAAGTTGCATCTTATAATTCTGACAAGGTCCCTGTAGGTGGAGAAGTCGACTCCTGCAGAGCTAAGGGGGCTTAACTTGCTCTTCATGCTGTTAATTTTGCTCTTTCATTTCAGGTCCCTTTTTCCTTTTGTTTCCCTTTCTGCAAGCTCCTGCTACTTTGCCTGTCTTCAATAATCTCTGTCCCCCTGTTCGTTTGTAATCTCCTCATATGTCATATGTGAACCAGGCTCGCATGCCTTCCTCTCGGAGTCCACCCCAGCAGTAGTCCTGCTTCTTTCCTGGAGAGCAAGAAAATGCAATACTCTCTAAAGAGACAATTCTTATTAGGCAAGAACAGAATTTAGTGGCTTTGTAAGTAACTAACTACATAAGCTCATTTCTAACAGCGACTTTGTGAATCACACTGTCTGCTAAGCATTGCCATTCAGGCCTTATCCTAGGTCAGGGGCCCCCACACCCCATTTCACCTTGTCTGACAATGCTCATCAACCATGGAGGATGCCCCTGGCAGGGCCAGTTTCAGGGAGACTTTCCTGTGGGCCATAGAGAGAGAGGTGGCCAAAATCTAAGCATGGAATCCAAACAGGAAGGGTGGAAAGCATAGGAGACAATTCTAGAAGTGCTGTATGTGTCAAAATAAAACAGACATTTTTAACAACACTCAAGGAAGTCAGAGTTTGTTCAATAAACTCATCCTGTGCAATCATTCTCTGCTGAACTTCCCTGGTGAAGCCTGTGTTCCCCATTTATTCAGCATTAAACATGAACCCGTTTATCTTTACTTGTCTATTTGACTCCATTCCACTCTAGTATTAGCTTAAACTTGCACTTATGTGTCCTATGGGAATTAAAACATAAACTTGTATGCTATATGTCTGGAAGAATGTTCATCTGACTGTCTTGTCTGAGGTCCTTTCAGCAATAGGTTTGGATCAGGTGGTTAGTAATACTTACAAACAATGGCTCAGAGTGAACCAGTGAATTGCTGGCTTAGCAAAATCGGATAGCACATATTTCTTTGAAGTAAAAGCCTGAGCTACTGAGATTCTAACTTGTAAACTTTATAGTGATAAGCTTAACAACATGTGTAGAAAAACTGCAAATATTCAGTATTTAGATGATTTCTTCCTTATGCCTTTTTATGAATTCTGAATAACATGGCAGTGTTCTTTTTATAGCATCCCACCTACATAGTATAATTTAAGGTAAGTGCCGCATTGCATATTTCAAATATAGGTTGTCATCTTAAATACTCTTTATGTTATTGCTAGAAGTAGTTAGATACTCGTGTACATTGTTAAGCAACACTATGACATCATCCTCTTCTGTTTCAAGGATGTGCTTCCATACAGACAAACATGTAAACAGAAAGCTAAAGACCTTCACCACAGAGAAAGCATGTGAGCATAGTGTAGTTTTAATATGCTATACAACATCTCTGGGTTTTGATAGAAGATTGAGATTTAGGGAAGAAATGTATTCTATAATGAAAATAGAATTAAAATTAAAACAATACGTTTGAAAACTTGAGATATCGAAAATGTTACAAAGAAAAGCATCTATTAGTTCTCCATACTTCAGGGGCATTTTTTAGTCCGAAAGGCCAAGCTTATGAAGGGCTAGCCACTCTTCTGTGGCTCCAGGTGTATCTAGGCCCATCTCAGGTTTCCCAGGACCACCTCTTGTGGGATGACTCATCTCTAACAGGCTTGTGGGCCATCGGGCCCAAACAAGTGAAAAAGATACTTTCTGAGAGACAGCCTGGGTCTGCCTGATGGCCTTAGCAATGGCAGCTGAAACGTGATCTGAAGATGACCTGGCCCAATGAGAGACAGCTATGTCACATCAGCTGATGCAGATTCATCAGATCTCCCCCCAGGGTGGGGTGGAGGGTATATAAGGCTTGCCTCTTCCTGAATAAACTGAGCTTGTTTAGACAAGTCTGTGTGGTTTGACTCTGTGCCTGCTTGGCCCCCACCCCCAAAGGGAACAACAGCATGGACCCTGCTACAATCTCTATCTCTGACTGTCTACAACAGACAAGCCATTCATTCTACTTTTGAATTCAAGGTTTAAAGAAACGTTTCCCTAGGAAAATATGGCAGTGATTTAAATTCAAACAAAGGCCTCTGATACTGTAGCTAGATTCTTACTTAGAGCAACTTTTGGTAGATGTGTACAGCAGAGGGATGCAGGAAGGAACAGAAAAAGTACAGAATGTCCAAAGTGAAAACCATTTATGTTATGATATCTTACTCATGTTCAATGGACAGTTATTGTCTTCCAATATCTTGATGTCGTGAGTGAGAACACAGAGGGGAGAATCCCTATTACTGGTGGCTTGCACATCACATTCCATGCTGTGACTCTTGCTAACACTGTGGCATGTGGAGTGGTGGAAAGCAAGAAGACTAGTTCTTCCTGTGTGCAATGACAGTGACAGGTGGAAACCAGGATAAATCCTGGTTTTCTTTGGGAACTCTGTTGGAGAGAACCTGAGTGGTGTCTATGCCAACATTATTACACTTGTGGAAACACAGGAATTAGTGTCACAACAGCATAGTACATATCCTATGTATTTGTAATAACATTAGATTAGTAGACCATGTGATAAGAAACAGTTTGGTGTCACTTGTATAATAGACACTGTGGGGTTTAAGGATATCCCTTATCCTTGTTAAAATATGGGAAAAGTTGAAAACGAAATTGTACTTTCTACAGCATATAGAAAAACAATGTAAGCCCTGTCCAGCTTTCAGAAGGACAGTTCTAGAGTTTATATTTCTGATATAAAAATGTACAAAGTCCACTGATTAGGCCAAGTGCAGTTTAACTGCTTGTCAGGAGCACACATTTTTCTTGGCTATTTAAATTCTGAGACACACTTCTCAATATTGACTATCAGAGGGAAAGGAAATGGTATTGGATTTTTCTGCAAAGAAGAATTAAGATTGGATACCAATTAAGGTTGGTAATGACACACCTGGGTGTATGGATTTAGAGATGAGCGTGGACTACAACCATCCTGACTACTCATATTTAGACATAGCTAAAACAAACCCCAGAGTTAGATAGTGTCCCTAGAGCTCCTCTTGTGCTTCAGTGACCCCCGGAACACAGTTGAAACCAGGGCAGCAGCAAATTACTCCGGAGAACTGACTTTTCCTTTCATTTTGCATAAAAGGATGCACAGTAATAGAGGTGGCCAAGGTAGTATTCTTATTAAAATGGGCAATGCACCACCAACTTAGAAAGTGAATAAAAGGAGAGGTCAGTGTACATTAGCATTTTAGGAGAAACATATGGACACGATAATAGAATGAAAAAGAGTTGCATACTTTGCAAAAAGAGAAAAAGTAAGAATCAAACATCAAGAAAACTATCACAGTGAATAAAGAAACAAACAAAAAATGGAGCAGAATTCAACACAACCAACCAACCAACCACAGCCATCACTAGTAACAAAAGCTGGCACATTGGGGATGGGAGAAGGCTCAGTATATGTGAGGCATGTGTTTGGTGTCCCAGCACACATGTAAAAAAGCAAGGTGTGGTTGTGGGCATCATGAAGGTGAGTGGCAGGGAAGGGGGTGAAGGCAGGTGAATCCCTGGAGCTTGCTGGCCAGGAAGTCTAGCCAGTAAGTGAACACTGGGCTCAATGAGAGATTCTGTCTCAAGAGAGATCAGTTGAGGAAGGCACCCAGCATTGCCCCCTGCCTCCATGTGTGCACTCTCTCTCTCTCTTACACACACATGCACGTATATGTGAATGAGCACACACATATTTCAGGGGGCAGGGAGAGAGAGGCACAGCTTGCATATTTAGGGGCAATTCTTTCTAAGTGTGTCAGCCGGGTCCTAACAAGAATGATGGTAAATGCAAAGATCTTAGCTGGAGAACATTTCCTGAAGAAACTACTTACTAAAGTGTGAGCAGAGTTAACTTATGAAAGTGGTGAAGCACCTTGATTAGCATCGAGCTATTCCCTAAAAGGAGGGGTGGCAGGGGAGAGAAATGTATTAAAGGAGTCAGGTGAGATCTGCAGCTGTCACAGAGTTTAGACCTGGGTGAGGCTGTGCCAACAGAAAGATGCAGCCATTGCAAGGCCACGACAAAGCAGGGAAGAGTGAGAGAATTAGCTTGACTCTTCTATGAATGTTTACTTAACTTCATGGAAATACTTAGTAAAAAATCGAGTCTGATGAATAGAGTTTGAAAATAACATCCTGATAGAACAGAAGGAGATGCAGAGAAATTTGAAAACCCAGAGGAACATTTTGAGGACCAGAATCTCATAACCACAGATTAAATGTACAGAAATGTCAAGTGCCAGAACTAGTGTCATTGACAATGGAATCAATATCAAGGGGAAATAGATGACCATTGACATTAGTAAAAAGACAAAACAATTAAAACCGAGTACTCACAATGAAGATGATCCAGCACATGATATCAGGGATCTTTAGTAGAACAGAAGAAACTGAAGATAAGAATTACAATATGAAAAAAAAAAATCCTTGTAAAGGAAGCAGAAAAAATTCAGACTAAAAATACATGATGCATCAGGCATCAGGCACACCTTTAATCTATGGTCACTTACTATTTAAGTCACTGAAGTTTAGTGCTGCTCAGCAGTCTCGTGCACATTGCTCTTTCAAAGGACTTGAGTTGGATTCCCAGTAGCCATGCTAGCAACTCACAACCACCTGTAACTACAGTCCCATGCAATCCAGCTTGCTCTTTTGCACCTTTGCTTGTGTACACACATATGCGTTATTTAAAATAAACCTTTAAAAAACACAATGTTCCTGCTGCAACCAGTGCCTCGGTGTGTTTGTATTTTACAGTGCGTCTTCACTATTCTCTATATTTTTTACTTATTGCTGAGCCTTATCTCAATTGTTAATTTACTACCAAAGACAAGAGTAAGCAGTCAATTGTATATATAAATGTCTTTCCAGTGGGCCATTTTATCATGAAGCCTTTGCTGTGAGCGAGTTTCAGAACTGATATTCTTTTAATCCAAGTAGAGGATAAGTCAATTTTCTATTGCTTTGTATATTAAAAGATAAGACCAAAAAGCCCATCTTTCACTTAAGAAATCTGAGAGAACCTGCTGTTCAGAAAGCACAGTGAATGAAATACATCCTCCCAAGGAACACAACATCCTTCCCTCCAATAGACTTACTAGCTTGTGGGTACATAGACCAAAGCAAAACAAAACCATATAGTGCAGTAAACATGTGAGCTGGAAGGAGCTATTGGCTAGTGTAGACACGGTAGAAATTTGACACTTTTTAGAGGCAACTGAAAGAAGAAAAGGGGATGGTGTGGATTTATGTTGTGTTGTCCCTTGAACAACAGTGATTGAACTTGCTGTGCATGCTAGGTGAGTTGAAGAGGGAAAATAGAGGTTCAGACATGGTGAATATCTAATATGGGGACCAGCAGGAAGATACAGGGTATCTGAAATTGAGCTGTAACCATAGAAATAAGCAGACAGGGCAACTGCCAGCGTCTCCCGACATATTTTGGTCTATGCAATGAATGCAGAGTGCATTAGTTCAAAAAGGAAACTTCAGCTCATTGTAGATGGAGCGGTGTCCTCACACTTGGCAAAGCCATCATTTGCCGCTCCTTTCATCTTCATGATGGCAGGAGAATCAGAATGTAACTCTTTCATAAGAAGAAAGAACTCTGAGTACTTGATATATATATAATCTCAAACCAGAAATTATGACGTATTTCTGTTTCCCTCAATAACCTCATGTCTTTCAGTCTTGGTAGCTTCCCCTTACATAAAGCTTTGTGAGCCTTTATAATTTTTTTGTTTGAAATTTGGTGAGCAAGCCAGCACTTTCGTGAGCATTAGTCTGCATCCCATAGTCTTCATGAAAGCAGTGTCTTCAGAAATATGCTGAGTGGCAATGTGCCCTTCTATTTCAGCTCAGTTGAGTGCACAGCTGGACCAGTAGCATGGCAGCTGCTGGATTGTTTGGGTTCCATGGAAGTCAAAATTCTAAAGTGATCTGGGCCTTGAATGTGGATACAACCTTGAATATAATGATTGTTAGGTTATATTAGCTAGCACAATTGGATTAAAAATGGGTGGTCATTCTGGGCTGGCCTGGGCTAATTATGAGAGCTTTACTAATGAATGCCTTTTTATTGGGAGGGAACAATCAGGGAGATTTGAAGGACAAGAACACTGGGCCTGCAGACATCTCTCATCCTCTTCCCCTCTCTCCCCTTCCTCCTCCTTCTGTCCTGGGAATTGAGCCTAGGCTAGGCAGGGACTCAGCACCCACATTCTTCCTTCTCACCTTTGAAAATTAGAGGACCACATGGCAAGGAGGAAGGATAACCTAGATGGTGAGTACATCTCCCAGTCAACAGCCAGCAAGAAATGGAGATTACAGACCTATCCATACAAGAAATGAAAACTGCCAAAAGTGACCTGAGCTTGAGAAAGGCACCAGGATCCAGAGCAGAATTTCCTGGCTTGACTGAGACCCTGATTTAAGCCCAGGGAGACCTTGAGTTGAGTCCCCACTTGCTATGCTAGGGATACTGGCCTAGAAAACTACGTCTTAATAAGTGAGAGTCGCTCTACACTCCAGTTAGTACTAATTGATGATGTGGTAGTAAACACTGATTCAGATTCTACACCTTGTCTGGTTTAAGAAAAGCTGATTTTCCCCTCACTGGAGACAAATAGTTATGTTGAGGATGAAGAAGAGTCATGCTCAGTCTTGTTTGTTCCTATGTCACCGAGAGACAGTGTGACTTCTTTGCATATCAGCTGCCTCCGCTGAGAATGAAGGAGTCGGGTAAGACACTGTCTGGTTTCTCCGCCCTGTGTTCTATGATTCTCTCGTGGTGACTTGTGTCTGTGACTGTCGAAGTGGAAGCTGCTGAGAGGAGTTGTTGTCCTGTCCACAAGGAGAAGGTGGAGACAGGCCATCAGTGGAGAAGATGACCCAGTGCTGACTGGAGCCACGCTGACATTATTATTTTTTTATCGTTATACCTCTGGACACTCTCACCTCTATGACATTCCTCAGACACACATGGAAATCCATGGGCTAAGCATACTTACCAAACATAAAAACCCTAAGGATGGGCTGACACTCCTTGGGAGATTTATGAACATAAATCTCTCACAAGTGTCATGTTACCAGTCAGGTCTGTCATCATGGGTAGAGGACATAAGAGGGTCTTATTTAGAATAAAACAAAGCAAGCCAACCTACACAAAACAAAGGAATAGAATCATGTCAGTGGACCAGAACTGGGGAGCTTGTCCCTGCTTCATGCAGAAACAAAATTCATATTCAGGGTAATGCTCTTCCCATAACTGTAAGTATTAAAATGTGTGGGATGCGCTTAACAGTGACTCTACGTCAATGGAGAGTGATGATGCCATGTTTCTTGTTCTGCTTCAAATGCCTGGCCTCCTGACTGCCAGCAAACTGGTTTTGCTGCAACTTAGTGGATATTAATGGCCTTTAACGATAGCGGTTTTCTAACAAAGCTTGAATGCAGCTCCAAACTGAAATATATCTAACCCTATTTCACTGTAATTTAGGGTGCTGTAACACAACAATTATAAGATTAATCCCAGAATTTGTTTCTCATACCATTCTTGTTACTGCAAAGGCAAAGAGGAACTGTTTCTCCGCTATTAATTATAGAATTAATTCAAGTTCATTACAGAAACAAAATGCAGATAAGCATTGTTTTGTAGTACCAAACAGGTAAAAATTATTGCTAAATTGTTGATATGCCTTCTTCCACACTTTATGCAAATTGACACTCCCACCTTCCTTAACCTGACTAGTCTCAGCCCTTCTCATCCACGGTTCAGTAAACAGAGGCAGAATTTTCCCAATATGTTTTTACTCAGTCAGTCTCCACTTTCCCTTGAAAAGTGACTTGTATGGTAACTGCTAGGAATTGAATCCAGGGCATTGTGTAGCTGGCCAGGCACTCCACCACTGAGCTGTACCTCCAGGCTGATAATCTGCTTTCTGATTCACTCCATTCTGAGGCATCTATCCATGCCTGCAGTCTGCACCATGGTTTTAAGTGGTTGTACATCACTTCCTGGGGTACTACAGCATCATTTGTTTAATTAACTCTATGATATTAAGCTTTTAGTTTCTCACTGTATTCAAAGCCACTCTGATAAACATCTTCTTTGCAGATGTTTGGATCTTTGGCCGAGTCTTTTGGAGTAAGGTATTTGATGTGGCTCCCTGTTGTACAGATAACTGTAGTGAGGGTTTTTTCTTCATTTTGATCACTCAGCATCTATTGGCTGTAGTTTAGAAACAAACCCAAACCAGACTGTACTCCTCCTGTGTGGGTTCTGCTTTCTGCCTTTGGGTTCCATCTCACTGTCTGTCACACAAGGTGTCACTCTCCCCAGGCCAGTGAGTGAGGCCAGTTGGCTTGTCATTTCTTGTGACTGTAGTTCTTGTGGAGGGATACAAGGACCCAAAAATGTGGGGGAATTCTCACTTATCTGTTTATTCCAGTGAGGGTGCTCTAATGGCATGATGGTTCAAGTTTAGTTTTGCTGTTTGGCTTGGTTCTGCCCCTTCTCTTTTAACTCTGTTTCTCCAGCCAACATCTTTCCAACACAGTCAGTTTCTGCTTAAGTCAACTAGGGACAGTGTCGATCATGTTACCACCCCAACAAAACCAAAGGGCAACAATGTTTTAAGGTTCTTTTAGAATTACAAATGATCAAAATGACTTTAAAAACATTTCAGTTTATACTTCTACCAATGGCATTTTAAACTATGTCTTCTTTAATTCTTCCTCCTTCTCCTTCCAAGCCCTCTTTTTGCCCCCTTCCTTGTATTTTGATGACAAGGTCTTGATGTATCACTCTGTAGTCCAGGTTGTCTCTTGATTTCAAGCTCCTCCTGTCTCGGCCTCCCAAGCGTTGGTATTTCAAGTGTGTGCCACCACACTTGGCTTTCTAACTTCCTCTAAACAGTTTATCATGAAACATGTTAATCCTTATCTCTAGTAAACCTTCAATAGGCTTGCTGTATCCCCAGGATTACATGACTGATCCCTCTAACTTCTTCTTAACAACAATATTTAAATCTTGAATTTGTTTGAAAATTATGTGGCATGGCTCTGGTTTTTTTTTTGTTTGTTTTTTGTTTTTGTTTTTTGTTTTTTGTTTTTTGTTTTTTTAAATGGGGATATGTCTTCAGTAGCCCAGGCTAACCTCAAACTCCCTATGTAGTCAAAACTGATCTTGAGCTCTTGATCTCCTGCCTCCTCCTCTGGAGTCTGAGATTACAGATGTGTGCCACCAGGTTTGGCTCACGGGCTCTAGTATCCTTGCCTTTGGTTAACCAATGAGTAATGAAAATGCCTTTGCCACCAGCATTCCAGTAGGTAGTCTTTTTTCTTTTCCCAGAAAGTAGAGTGTAAAGCACATTACTCTCCTTCCCATACCCAGACTCCATCCCAGTCCAATTTCCCTACACATTTACCAAAGAGAAAGGCATGTTAAACTTTTGAACTATTATTATTTTTCTATTGCTTTCTCTCTCTGTTTTCTATATGAATTTCAATGTCATGTGGTGATGCTTTAAAATAAGTATTCAAGAAAGTTATCTCTGTTGTGGATTGTCCACTCTTCACCCTAATCAGATTTTTGTTACTATGTAGAATATTAGTATTCATTTTATAATGCTAGGTCTCTCCATTTCTTACCTTCACTTTTATGACTCAGATTTTATATATTGTTTTGTTTCTATTTTTAAGCTAAATCTTTGTATATAGCATGTAAGTTTAATGATTTTACTTTTCACTGATGAATTTATCCTACTTATATTTATTGTTGTGTATATTTGGCTTTCTTTCTGAAATTTTTGCTAATGTTTCCTATTTTTTCTATTCATTGATATTGAAATATTTTAGTTTGTTTTTTCACATAGTCTCTAATTTCTTCCCTTTGTGCTCTCTTCCCCTTTCCAATCTTCCCTTCATCTTTCAAATAATTTACGATTACTTCTTTGTTCCTATTATTTCAGATAATTTACTATTTACTGCAATCCATCAATGTTGAGAGTCAAACCATATTTCTTGCCTTTTCCCCAAAAAAGTAATGATGGATTATTTCTGTGTTAGGACTCCTGCCTTCCGTACACACTGTTTGACATTTTCTGCAAAGTTCAACCTAGTCTATTATGCTTAAATTGTTCTTATTTCACATTTGTGCTGTTCCTTCACAGACTACAGAATTATACTTTGTGAATACACTATTTCGATCCAAGTGGTCATCAACAATCTCTTCAGAGCATGCCTTCTCCAACCACAAAGTCTTTATTTTGTCTTATCTTTCAACTGGTTGGGTAATGTTTGAAAATAGATTTTTTTTTTCAAAATGTATGGGCATTAAAATCCTTGATTCTTCACTTAGTGAGACTGTCTTTCTCTACTTTTCCAAATAGATGACCTTCTGACCACAGCGTGTTCTAGGTGGAAGTCTTTTCTGTTTAATACTTAATGCTCACTGCTGTGGTTGGAAGTACTTGGTCAATCTTCAATGATTCTGTCCCAGCCATTGCTGCTTCACTTAGACAGCATCTCTTTTAACCAGGAAGCTTTGAGTTTATTTTTTTAAATTTAATTTCTTATTTCTGTGGTTTCATATGAATGTTTTCATGAAAAGCTCTGTCTCTGTGGTTTTATGAGTCTCGTTATGATCAATATTTTATATACACTCTTTTACATGCTTCCTAACACATTTATATAGAATTTTATGTAGGTCATACATCTTTGGAGTGTGATTCCTAGTTAGTACAGTGTATACATGTTTCATTTTACAACATAATGTCAATGCTTTTAAATCAATGCTTTTATATTTATATAACACCACATACACAATGTCGTTTAGTTTCCAAAGTACTTAGCGTTTTCCACAAGAAACTAATTATATATTTCTTGATGATGGACAAATATCATACAAGCAGAGATTCAGAATAGCCACTAGTTCTTACAAAATTACTGCAATCCCTCCAGAAATAAATGTCAGGTCTGCTGCTAGAATACTGAGCTCAAATGCACAGTATCATAGTCTGTAACACCCACTGCAGTTTTTTGTAGGTCACGTTCACCTCTAATTGCTCACATCTTTACAGACTCATTTGCCAGCAGTCTCAGAAGGACAATGAGGTTTGCTTCCCTTTACCTCCCAAATCTTCAATGCACGTACATGCTCAACTCCTTTTTTCTTTCTTGTAAGTTTTTCTCTGTGGAAAATGGCTTTCTTTCAGTATTTTTTTCATATGACATTACCAGTTTCATACATTTAAATATGTACATGTATACTGATTTTCTCTTGCCACCATGGTACATTACTATAAATATTGTGGCTAAAACAACACCGTTTGTTATTGCACAGTTGTAGACATCAGACTTTAGTTTCTGTAAATGCCACTACTGAAATGACGGCCTGCTGGTGGCTCAGGTGAGGTCCCCAGCTTTCAGAGGCTGCCTCCAATCCCTAGTCATGGTTTCCTAGCTTCTTTCAAATCCAGCAATGGCCAGTCCTGCTCTCATGCTTATGGTTTCTTACCTCCCTCTCCTCCAAGATTTAGCCATTTTTTGTTTTTCCTGATGAATCCAAAAACAATGAGGAACGCCACTTTTAACACGCTCTTAAATCATAGAAGGATGCTCTGAAAACGGAGATAAGGCAAGCAGAGCCGGCTGCAGAACAGGACTCGGCCTGTGATGACATTAACAAGCCTTCTAAAGTACTCAGATGCATGCTCTAATTTTAGAACTGCTACTGTTCCCTCAAAACTCTGGTTGCTGGTTCTAATCCTGGAGTTACTGATGTAGGAGGGGCTTAGGATTTGCCTTTTTTTAAAAAAAAAAAAATCAAGTAAAGAGGATGCTGTTGCTCGTGGCCTGGGAGCCAGGCTTTGAGAACCTTGAAGTAGTCAACTATCCTCGTACGTAGGAGTCCTGTTTTGCTGTCTGCTGCTCTTGAGATTTTTCAGTTCTTAGAGGGTCTTTCCATGAGTTCTAAGCACCCAAATAAAATGTCTCCGCTTAAATTAGTTAGATGGTTTCAGGCTAGATGATTTTGGATTCTTTTGTACCTCAAGTTACCTGATATGAATCAGACATACTTTATTGTTGCTGGGTTTTGTTTTATTTTATTTTGTTTCTTTACCTGACAGCCGGATGCCAGTTTTGATTCCACTAATAGAGTTGTGGGGTTTGTGCTTAATGTTTTCATTTCCTTTCTTTTGAATTTAGAAGCTATGTTAGGATATTTAGTTGTGGATCAAATACTGACTTTTTAAAGAATTTTCACAGCTTTCAGAGGAGAAAGGTAGCAAGCGTGCTTGCAAGCAGCCAATCTCACGGGTCTCAGCTGTTCAAAACCTAAAATTTTCTGTTCAGTGTCTCCTGAACTAGATAGTGCTAAGTAAATGCACATTAAAATAGCGAAGGTATTGAGTGATTCTAAACATTTATGATGATGTTTTAGTTAAGATGAAGAACATTTTATAGTTTACCAATCATAGCAAAGAAAATGGAGTAAACTCCTTCCATGTCTCTATAACACTGTTCCTGTCACAGTGTGATACCTGTAGACAATAAATGTGTGGCAAATGATCCCTGCACTATTAAAGGAACTAGTTAATGGCATGGCAGAGCAGTGAGAGTAACTGGAATATTGGTGTATCTGAACCAGACTAGACAGAGAACCAAACAACTGTGTAAAAGCAGAGTTATAGTTCTAAGCCTTTGAAATTTAAAAAGACAAAGATATATTACTTTAGTAATGTGTATCATCTTAGCCTTTCTTTTTATTAATCTCTCTCTGTGTCTCTTTGTCTGTTTCTCTGTCTGTCTCTGTTCTGTCTCTCTCTGTGTATCTGTGTCTCTCTGTCTCTGTCTCTCTCTCCCTGTATGTATGTATATAGGCCACAGTGTATGTTTGGAGGGCAGAGATAAACCCTCAGGAGTTGGTTCTCTCTTTCTCCCATCTGTCCTATGGCCCTCCATCTAGGAAATACCCTGGTCTTCTCTTTGCTCCTAGATGATTAAAGCATATCATGTGTCACATGGGTCAATATGGTCCTTTAGTGAAGTCATGTTGAGGACCATTGAAAAATGTCATTCATATACTACAAAGACATTTTAGTGTTCTTTATACTATAACTTCTGAAAGTTTACTTTTTGTTTCAAACTTTCAAGGACTTGAGATTTAAAAGTTGATTCATTTTCTAGCTTAACTGGAAATAGATCAGAATATTATTTTTACTATTCTGTATAGTGGAAGAAGCATAGTTAACTAAAAGATACTATGTATAAAATATAGCCTCTTCTAGGCATTGAAAGATCCTGGTCTGTTTTCATCTATAGCATTGGCACCATAAATAACATATCATGTTGAAGATGTGAGGAATAATTTTTACCATCTAGGAGCAAAGAGAACACTTTCTGAGTCATCACTTATTTTTGTAGTTGGATACTCCTTTAATTTAGCTATAATACTTTGTTTTTTGAATCTTAGATGGTATTTTAATAAAAAACTCTGATATTGGGGTGAAAGCTGAAAAATTAGAGAAGCATAGCAAGCCACTGCCATGTTTAACCTCACCAACTCCAGGAATCCTCAGACTGAAATCCTTTGAGTTCTCACTCAAAAGGGTCTCAACAGAACTGCCCTTAGTTCCTGTGTCCTCACATCTTATATACCTTTCTCTGCCCTGCCAAGTTACTTTCTTGGATTAAAGGTGTGCTTCCCAAGCAAAGGCATGAGATCTTAAGTGCTGGGATTAAAGGTGTGTGCTACCGCTGCCTCTGTGTCTAATCTAGTGGCTGGCTCTATCCTCTGATCCTCAGGCAAGTTTATTAGGGAACACAATATATCACCACAACACTTAGCTTAAAGATATGCAGTTATTTTCCATAGTTCGGGGTACTTGTATACTTTTTCAATAATTTTACATTTCTAGTAATCTATCTATTTTCTATAAAATAATTATTTACAATGCTTGAACCCAGGAGTAAGTCCAACCTAAGTGATATAGTGAGAACCCCAATCTTCAAATAGGCAGAAAATAATCTGTGTTTTCAAGATGTTTTTGCTGACTCTTTATGTAATTGCTGTAAATTCAGAAGTTCTGGTAGTGAATTAGGATTTCTGTCCCACTGAGCTTTTAAAAATAATCTATTGCATTATAGAGGGCAGTTGAAGATTGGTTTTGATAAAATTGCAGTTCAGACTCTCCAAGTGACCTGTATGTCCACTTCAAATTCTTTGCCATCTCTAGAATAGAAATGTTTGCATGATCTAGTTTTACTTTTAAGGAAAGGAAACAGCTCAGCTATCAAGGCCACTTTAACACATCTTTTTTTCTTTTTTTTAAGCTGAGGATCGAACCCAGGGCCTTGCGATTGCTAGGCAAGTGCTCTACCACTGAGCTAAATCCCCAACTCAAGGCCACTTTAAAAAGAGAAGCATGGAGCCACCATGTTTAAAGCAGTGGTTATAGATTTCGAGGGCAACTTACAGAAATCTAAGTCCATTCTGAATTGTGTGTGCCATAGAACTGTGTGCTTAGCACACGCTCTACTGGAAAGAATGGTATTCACTTGATATACACAGTTCAGCCAATTTCTCCTAGTCCTGGACTGCGTTTGTCCTTAGCCTCATGGATGATTTCTCAAGGCGTTATTTCATGAGTGTGGCAAGGGAAGCCGAGGATCATGCTAAGGTATCTATTGCTGAAAAGGTCTGAGATAGAATCATCAAAATGGCTTACAAACATGACTTTGTTTCTTAAAATAGTACAATGCATCTTCCAAGGACCAGATTTCTCTACTATTCAAGCTCAGGCAATATAACACCTTCTTTTTCATCAATTCTTCTCCTTATTCTATTCAATAAACAAGACCAACTGCGATAGGCCAGCACTGTCTCAGTGGCAAGGGATGACCAGAGAGGGAGAGGCAGGTATCCTTTGCCTTCCCAGGGATAATTAGACTTTTTTTAAAAAATGGATTTCTGTTTTGTCAATTAAGGTATTTTTCACCTTCTTATTAATCATTACATGTTTTGATATCACTGTTATTGTACAGTTTGTGGTTATTTTCCCCTGTTAGACTCCTCACAATATTGTACATCTATAAGACAGTTGGTGAGTGATGACTGAATGAATGGACAGCCGAATGAATCAGGATTTCTGCTCTATTATGCCTGAGTAATATAAAATAAATTTTACCCTTGGAACAAAACAAGCTCAACCTTGATTATTGTGGATTAAAATGATGTAAAATACTTGTGCACCAAGGAAGCCATTAGAGTAGAATTGTAGAGCCATCTAAAGTATTTCTGTGGAATTATAAGATTCATTGTTATAGCCTAACAGAATTGAATCAAGATAGAAAAATGGTTTTAAATGGAGAATGATATATTTACCTAATAGGCTTAGTCTATTTAGAAGAGGCCATTAATATATATTAGGAAAGAGTAGCATTTTCTGAAATTGCAGCAAGGGAAGTTTTTTTTTTTTTTTTCATTTTCCTAAATATTTCTTATTGTCTAATAATAGGTTACTGAGCAAAGATTAAAAAATATCACTTGGTTTATCTTAGAAAATAAAGTTTCTTTTGCCTGTGTAAACTATTATGGAAGAAAAAACAGGCTACCCAGAAAACAAAACAAAACATTGTTTAAAACTGAGCTTCATATATACCATGTTTTAAAAAGGGAAGAACTCTCTGCCCTCTCTCTTTTCTAAGGTGGGGGACAGTTTGGATTGGGTTTATTCTTTTTTTCTTTAGCTTTTAATTTCTCTCACCCCTGTACTGCCCTTTTGTCTTTTATTTATCATGAGCCTAAATTATTTTGTCAAGATTTTCTCTCATTTTTTTTGTTTATGATGTGCATATGTTTATGCATGCAGGTTAGCATGTGTGTGGACATGCTAAGTCAGATGTAGAGCTCTACAGTATAGGTAGTCTTGCTAGCAATATTGATTTGAGGCTGGAGTCACAGATGGATGCCAAAGACCATTTGGTATTTATGTGGGTTTCTGGGGTGCAACCTCTGGTCCTCTTGCTTGCATTGTAAGCATTTTGTCTCCAAAGCCACCTCCTCACCCTACTTACGAGAGTCCTTCTATAAGATGTTTAACTCTCAACTCTGTAAAATATTTCTTGCTTTGAAGGCTGGGGGAGCAAAGGGAAGAGACCTCATTTCAGTCTTATAGCTTTGTCTTTGAATTTGGAAATAAAGTCAACCAAGCGTGTTGTTCCTTTAGGAGGCCATTTAGCACCATGCTGGTATTAGTTTGCAAGAAAGGTCAAGTGTCAAGTAATGGAGAGATGAGCATAGTTTTGCTAAATACCATAACCTTTGAAACTTGTGTGTGTAGGCTTGCATGTGGTCATGTGTGTGTGTGTGTGTGTGTGTGTGTGTGTGTGTGTGTGTGTGTGTGTATGTATTGTATCATACAGTATAACACTGTAGAAATATGTACTGCATGTTCATATGTTTTGGAAAATGAGTATGATTATAAAATGGACAAATGTTAGGGAATCAGATATACCCTGTAGTTAAAAAATATCTTGTGTAGCCTCTGTTCCCTCTTCCAGTAGAGGAAACCGACAAGATAATGACACTGGTTGTTTGGCGGAAGAGTCATGAGCCGTGGTTACCAGAGTTAGAATGGGCTTTATTAGAGAGAAGAGGGAATAGGAGAGGAGAAGCCAGAGAGAGAGAGAGAGAGAGAGAGAGAGAGAGAGAGAGAGAGAGAGAGAGAGAGAGATTGGGAGAGCATGGCACTGCCTTATAAAGGCCAGGTGCACACACGGGCCCACACACAGAGATCATGTGGTCACAACCATGCAACTACATGACCATGTAATCATGGGGTGTGGGTCACAAAGGACATATGACCCAGAAATGACTAGGTGGAGATGACTAAGTGTCCCTCCAGGCATGCATGACCATGGGGCATGGTTGGAACTCCTGTCATCCCGGACTCTTTTCTTTTATAAAAGATAGCAGATGAGTATGGGACGTCATTTCTCCCAAAAGCTGCTTCCAGCTGATTTGAAGGTTGTCAGTTGGCTCTTGCGGGTAATAAGGAAGGGAGCCTCTGAGGTAGACAGGTGGGATGGTGGGATAATGTGCTGTCTGTCGTCCTTTGCTCTGGAGCTGTGCATCCCTCTTGGCTTGGCACCCTGGCTGCTTTTGTATCTGACAGGATGCTGGTGAGACAGGAAAAGCCTGAAGTAGGTCCGACCTGTCCAGATGGATTTAAGCTGGTTTCTGGAGCTTGAGAAAAATTTTGACATGTTAAGAAGTAGCCATGAGAAAATTAATGACCATATGTGGTGTTTAGTACTCTGTTTGTATTGGTTAGTGTTAATGGGAGAGACAGAGATATTGGAACATGTTAAGCTTTATCAGAGACAGATTATTTAAGGCACCTGTTTCCTTTACTAGTTTGGCATCCAGGAGACAGGTGATCAATTGTTGAGAGCATTTAACAGTAATAGATGGTTATATTAAAGTCTGTTTTTACAGAGAGCCCAGATTAAAGTCTGTTTTCATAGAGCCCAGACACATTTGGGTCTGGGGGTGTAAATACCTTTTTTCTGTTACAGTTTCTTACTTGATGATCTCATGACTCTAGTTCTGTGGTGGTTCTATACCATTAGCTGAGCAGTGAGTTAGAACAGGGAACTGGGAAGAGAAAGGCTTGTGGTACATGAGAACTTATTTATTTGGAATTAGGGACAAGGCAAAGATCAGGGCCCTATAAGCACAGGCAGGTGGGTCTGGAGTGAGGCACATGGAGGGAGCAATGAAATGAAAGCTCCTACCTTAGCTGGAAATCTTTTCCCATTATGTAATCCTGAAAGTGCAATTAAGTCTGGTAAGGTGGTTAAGGCTGTCCTCCCTACCCCGACAATAGGGAAAGGAGGAGAGGCGACATCTCAAAACTCCCAGGATCAGGTCAGTGGCTCTGGTGTTCAGAAGGAAAGAAACAGATCACTTCCCTGCTGTGTTCTGGGTTCCCTGAAAGCCTGTAGGTCTGCGGGAGGTCTTAACTTGATGTTCCCATGCCACCTTGGTGCCTGGGGGCAGTCAGCTGACCGGTTGTCTTTCTAGACTGTAGCTGGAGTTTTTCTCTCCAGCCTCGCCAGCCAAGCCCCTGCAGTGCCAGCCAAGCCCCTGCAGTGCCAGCCAAGCCCCTGCAGTCCCACAACCCACGTATAAAATAATCACTCAGACGCTTATATTACTTATAAACTGTATGGCAGTGGCAGGCTTCTTGTTATCTACTTCTTCTATCTTAAATTAACCCATTTATATTAATCTATAAGTTGCCATGTGGCTTGTGGCTTACATGTACCTTACATTTCGCTTGTCATGGTGGCAGCTGGCAGGTGTCTCTCCTCAGCCTTCTACTTCCCAGAATTTTATTCTCTGCTTGTCCCACTTATACTTCCTGCTTGGCTACTGGCCAATCAGTGTTTTATTTACTAACCAATCAGAGCAAACATTTGACATACAGAATATCCCACAGCACTTCCCCTTTTCTTTTTTTCAAAAAGGAAGGTTTTAACTTTCACATAGTAAAATTACAGATAACAAAACAATTATCAAGCAAGAATTATAGTTACAATATCTAGTATATTTATAATACCTAACCTATTTGTCAAAATTAAAGGAGATATACTATCTATCTTATATTTGTGAGTATAAGGCTTGGTATCTAACTTATCTTTTATCATAACTAAGGAAAATTATAACTATCTCTAGTCTTCAACTAAATCAAAGACCTCAGAAGGATATAATACTACCTAAGAAATAGGAGAAGGATGCAAGCAACTTTTGGGAGTATTGCAGGATAGACAGAGACAGCTGGCAGCCTGGATAGTCACCTAATGTTCCTTTGTAAAGTTGGGGCATCTGTCTTTAGCCCACAGGGCTAGAGTCTCTCAGTCACTTTTTTTACTGTCCTATAGAATGTCTAGCAGTTTCCTCTGTGAAGCAGGAATCTGAAGGACCATTTTGCCAAGCAAAGTTCAGTGGTCACCTGTCTATGGGTCCTGCATGTCCAGTTGATCAAGCAGTCCAGGCAAGAACAGTTTCTTGCCCAAATGGCTATTTTTGCCAAGGTGAATATAAACTCCATACAGAGTGTCTTCAATGCCCATCCTCCTCTCTGAAGTAAATCATGCTGCCAGGAGCAGACATGTCTCACTGTCCAGAAAGTCTAAATTTTAAAAATACTTTAAATGCCATATTTTGTAGATCTTTGAAGTATTTGAAGATTACCTGTCTATCTGAAATATATCTATATATACCTAGAAAACTTAATATGACTATAAGTTTGACTATCATAGAAGACTAATTGATCTGTATTTCTTAATCATCCATTACAATCTAAATGAGTTACATAAACATAATACCTCAAATGAGAGTAGAAATACATATACAGTATAACAAAATTAAGTTTAAACTTTTATCAATAAACTAAAATCTATACCAATGTAAAATATTTCAAACAAGTTGTTGATCTTTAAAAGTAGGTTCATTAATCTACCCTTTTATCCTATCATATCTATATCATATCCCCTTTTCTTCTTTAGAAAGAGATTGCATTTATAACCAACCTGTTTTAAATTTAAAAAAAAAAAAATTATTTTTTCTCTGTCCCATACCAGAGGGCTCTTCTGATATGGGACGCAAGAGTCTTTTAACATTTTTTTTTTTTTTTTTTTTTTTTTTTTTTTTTTTAGTAATATGTCTGGGTTTAGAGAAGGAGTGAGCTAATTCCATCTCCAAGGCCAGCTTGGTATATTTGGGAATTTGGGCGTAGATTCTCTTACTACTTCCTGCTGGAGGAGGGCACTGTATCTTATGGGGACACAAAGAAAATTTTAGGATTATGGGGTAGTCCACGAGGCTGTATCGTATGAGCCAGTTGCCTTGAAACTGTTCTGGATGTTGGATCATCTGGGCCATGGTGTCATGAGAGTCCATTCAGGTGGTCTTGGTTGGTCAAACTTGATGTATCTTAATCTGGAACAAGTCCATAGCCTCTGGCTTTCTGTGGAAACAAAAGCAGAGCCTCTCTTCCAAAGCAACATATCCTTATATCCAAATTTTGAAGTCAAGACACCTTAAAAATATATGTATTGGTTTAACTCAACAGCTTTTACGATCAAATATTTTTCTGCAGTTAAAACTCCCAAAGACAACACAATCCAGATTCTCTGTGTAATATCCATCTTTACATGGCTTATTTTTATATTACCTTTACTGTCTCTTTAAAGACTTTATTTTTTAATTTAAAAAAAAATTTTTTTCAAGAGAGGGTTTCTCTGAATAGCTTTTCGTCTTTCCTGGAACTCACTTGGTAGCCTAGGCTGGCCTTGAACTCACAAAGATCCGCCCCTCTCTGTGTCCTGGGGTGCTGGTATTAAAGGTGTGCGTCACCCCTGCCCGGCAAGACTTTATTGTTTAAAACTATGTATTTCTTTGTATAACTGTATATATCACTTTTTTTCTTTCAAGCCTATGTATATTTTACAAACATTGTATAAAGTCTTGTTTCATCTGGATCTGTCTTATTGTGAACCTATTGCTTTAAACTGCAGCATTCTAAGAGTGAAATGGCACTGTGGCTGCTGGCTTTGCCCACCTCAGCTTCCCAACATGGAGGTGGGACAGTTTACCACCAGCTCTGGGTCTGGAGCCATGTGTACCATCAACTATCAGAAGCAGTTCTATCAAAGCAGCATGTAGCCCAGAACCCACCCCCCCTTTTTTTATCCTAGCAAAGGCTAAATCCACCATGCAGTGTAATGTGCCGCTTGCAGACACCTTATTCCCGACAAACACGCATGCCAGGAACCTGCCAACTTGAGAGAGACAGCTAGGAAGCTGTTTTTAGCTCTGTTTTGAATTGCTTTTTAAATATTCTCAGGTTTAAGGTGGAAACTCGAGCCATTGGATGCCATTTGTAGCTGGAGTTTTTCTTTGCAGCCCCCACCAAGCCCCATGCAGTCCCACAACCCACATATAAAATAATCACTCAGACACTTATATTACTTGTAAACTGTATGGCAGTGGCAGGCTTCTTGTTATCTACTTCTTCTATCTTAAATTAACCCATTTATATTAATCTATAAGTTGCCATGTGGCTTGTGGCTTACCAGTACCTTGCATCTTGCTTGTCATGGTGGCTGCTGGCAGTGTCTCTCTCCTCAGCCTTCCACCTCCCAGAATTTTCTCCTCTGCTTGTCCCGCCTATACTTCCTGCTTGGCTACTGGCCAACCAGTGTTTTATTTACTAACCAATCAGAGCAAACATTTGACATACAGAACATCCCACAGCACTAGGTGGCACTTTCAACAAGGCTATTGATGGCCTGTCAGGGTACTTGCTAGCCTGTGGCCTTTTTCCTCGCTTAAAACAGGGACCCAACAGCTTTCGGAGTCAGTGAGTACCAGCACTTAGCAATTTTGTTCTCGGGCTTTTTATCTCTTCCCTCGCACACCTTGAATGCTGCAGATGACACTTTTACCTGTGGGGTCTGGAGTCTTGCTCTCCAGATGCTTAGGTTTTTGTCAGGGAGGTCTGGGGAACAAGAGACAGATTTTACTACCTGACTTGAATTTTTTTATTTTTATTTATTAATTTTTTTAAATGTCTGCTGACCTGAGGACAGCTTTTGGAAGATCTGCCAGGAGGCAGGCTCTAAACTGATTTCGGGCTTAAGAGTCATCCTGATTACTGTAAACTTGTTTGCATGGATCTTAGCCTGCTTCCAGACCTGTCTATGCCTCTCATGGCAGCTTGAGAATAAGTAGGAATTAAGGTGAGCCCACCCACTGCTAGAGAGCAGAAGACAGAGGTCAGATAGACAGAGATGGTTGCACAGTGGCAGAGAAAACATCAGAAATGGGGAGGGAGAAGGGTACAGAGCTTTAGCAGAAAGCTTGGGGATAAAGTAACTCTTTTCATTTGCCTATTCGCTGGCAGAAGTTCCCAAAAAGCTGTTATGTACCCAGATTTACTGGTATCTGCCAATTTTACTTGTATCTGCCCCTTTATCCCATGGCTGCAGCCAAGAGAAAAATAAAAAATTAAAATAACAAACTGGGATCCTAGGCTCCTATTCCAAGTATCCCTGAGGTTAGGAGAAGGATGTATGAATCAGCACAATTTAGCCCTTCACTTCGTCAAGGGAGGGCTAAGGGCTGGGGCGTACAAACCCAGAAGACCCCCTGGGGTCCAGACAGCATCCTATACTTCGTCAAGATAAAATGTGTCCTGTTATGCAGCTGAGGACCACACTGCGGGGTGGGGGGGTGGGGTCTGGCATGAAGAATATAGGTCAGGCTGCAGCCAAGGGGAATGGCGGAGGACTCATGTGGTGGTAGTGGCGCAGTGGCAGGCAAATGCATAGTGGGCATGGTGGCAAGCCTTTGGTATAGAGCTCCCCAACACTCAGCCCCAGATGCTGGGTGTGAAGAGAACTCAGAGATCTCCCGAGTCCACAGCACCAATTAAAGGAAAACGGCGCTGGTAGCTGGTGTTGGTTACCACGTGGAAAGGTCACAGTCATGGCAGAACCCAGATAGAGAGGTGGAGAGGGAAAGGGAGAGGGAGAGAGAGGGAGAGAGATCTGGGGAACAAGGCACCTCCTTACGAAGGCCAGGATGTACCTGTGCACATGCGCTCAGGCACAGAGATCACATGGTCTGTTCTCCGCAACTATGTGACCATGTAACCATGGGGCCTGGGCCACGCAGAAGGCATGACCCAGAAATGACTAGGTGGAGATGATGAAGTGTCCTGCTGGGCATGCACAACCATGGGTGTGGTTGGAATTCCTATCAAAATTCCATCACACAATTCCAGGCCACAGTCCATCACTGAAGAGAAATCAAGGCAGGAACTTGAAGCAGGCCACAGCATATCCATAGTCAAGGGCAGAAGAGTCCCCTCAGAGGGAAGGTGAGGAGGGCAATCTCTTATTAGTGAGAGCTCAGCAGCTTAAGACCCCCAATTGATTTTCTACCAAATTTAATGTTTTTCTTCCCCTGGCTATCAAGGAAAGTATAAAGCCATGCTGTCTGTACTGGATCCATAGTGAAGGAGTCGCTTCATTTGCTCTCTCAGTTTTGCAGTGTTTAGATAGATTGTGTAAATGATTAAAACAGTTATAATTGTGAGAATGGGTGGTGGTTTGATGGTTGCAATACTAATGTAAATGACTGAGGGACAGATTCGCCAAGCTTTTCTTTAACTTATTCTTTGTGTTCTTTCACATCATTCCTCCCAACCCCAGCCATTTCCCTCCCCACTCCAAAAGAAAACAAATTAAATTTAAGAGAAAAGTGGGAGAAAAATAAAATGAAGAAAGGGAAATCTCGTCATGGAAGCTGCAGGGTGACACAGCGAGTCACACAGTAACCCCCTTTCTATCCGTATACTTTTACATGCAGGCATTTGTTAAAAAGAATCATTGCTCTGATTCTAGGCCCCTGGTCTCT
Source organism: Onychomys torridus (assembly GCF_903995425.1). Lineage (NCBI taxonomy): Eukaryota > Metazoa > Chordata > Mammalia > Rodentia > Cricetidae > Onychomys > Onychomys torridus. The sequence continues at coordinate 60,649,616 of NC_050445.1, forward strand.
GCTGCACCATCAACGCTGGGCCGTCACTGGGACTCTTCCTGGACATCCTGTTGCTGCCCTGTGTTATGGAGTTCCTGCAGCCCAGGGTCCACAAGACTCATCCCCACCCCCACCTCCTTCCTTGCTCCAGCAGATCACGGATGGGGTGGATGTTGGGGTGGGCCAACACATAAGCCTGGTTCTGGGCCTGGGGCATTGCAGGGTTGATCAGTCCCAGCCCACCAGCTCTCCCCTGATTTAACCACCAGGGTGGGCTCTGCAGCACTGCCCTGGAGAGCTCACCTCTTGCAGTGATGAGCAAGGTGGGGCCAGTTCTCCTGCTTTCACATCCTCACGGTTAGTTCTCTCACACCTATACCTTCAGGGCCTGCTCTACTGTGTTGCCCAGTTGAGGTGCAGGGGCCACTCTCCCGAGTGCTGCATTTGATGAGGGGCAGGGACAGCTCTCCTGCTCTTGTGACTTCAAAACCAGCTCTTCTACCTGCATCAAGTGTTCCCAGAGTGTGCCAAACTCTGCATCTGTAGACAGAGAAATCCACTTATAAGTACTCTATAACATGTCTCCATCTCTCAGAAAAATTAAAGAACCCTAGTGTTCTCACTGGGCAACCACCCAAGAGCCTGCACACTCTCTAAGCCCACTTCTCATCTTTTGCCACCTGCCCGTCTTGTAGCTGTGCTCAGATGTTCTCACTTCTTGGAACACATCCTGATATTTCACCTTTTGTCTCTGTTCCTGGTGCTTGCTGATGTTGGAGCTCCTGCCTTCCTGATGCCTCTGGCACACTCCTCATCCTTCAAACCTTCTTTCTCTCTTAACAGGGATTATCCCTCTGGCTTCCTTATTCCTGTTCTTTCTGCATTCCTGCAATACTTATGTCTTAACACCAATCTCTATCAAGTTACATCTTAATCTTTCTTCTAAACCCATGCATTTCTCCCACTCACTGAAAGCTTCATGAGGTCAAAGACTATGGCTCACATGTTATTTAACTATAACCAAACCATAACTTCCTTTCTTGTCATCAAATACCCAGGATTCAAACTTCTCTGACTGACTCACAGTTTTTAAAATTAGATTTATGTAGAATTCAAAGAATGCCCATACATTGCACTGGTTGATGTTTCTTATATTCTCTACCTCCATCAGCTACTGCTTTGTTTTTCTTTGTGTTAAGGAGGGTCTGGGTGCTCTGCTCTAGCATGTGTCCATAGCTAGGCATTCAGAATTATGTTCTTCTGCAGCCATTTAACACATCCTTGTGACCTTTATACTTTTTCTAAATTATTAGTTAAATAATAATAATAATAATAATAATAATAATAATAATAATAATAAACTTGTTCATCTTTGTTTTTGGCAAGATTACTTATGTAATGTTGTACAGGTCCATCAAAAAGCAACGATTAATGGCTTATGTCTGTCTGTGGTCTGAGCAGCCACTGATTATTGTCACCTGGGTTCATTGCTTCATTGGAGGTGAGGGAACAGCAATGGTTTAATTTTAACATTTCATTTGTTATATAGAAAACTTGAACACAGAGAAACTTGGCAGCTTTTATAGTAAAGTAGGATGAGTGATGGAAGCCTTCACTTTATTCTCACCACCTTTAAATAATCAGTTGGTTCCCTAACAACAACAACAACAAACAAGAATATATTTTGTCTTTGAATAGCTAATGCTCAGCACAATGTCTAACACACACACACACACACACACACACACACACACACACACAAAGTTCATAACATCTTGTTTCATAAGTGATCAGAGTCAATACATTAAGAAATAAAATAATAAGCCAGGTGAGGGTAGAGCACGCCTTTGATCCCACCACTTGGGAGGCAGAGGCAGGAGGATCTCTGTGAGTTCGAGGCCAGCCTTTTCTTCAGAGTGAGTTCTAGGACAGTCAAGGCTACACAGAGAAACGCAGTCTGGAAAAAGTAAAAGAAAAAAAGTGAGATGAAATAATACACCAGAGATTGAATTAGCATCAACTGTATACAACCCTGTATATATAATACACTGCAGCTAAACGGATGGTTACCCTGTAGTAAGGGTGGGAAAGATTCAGAAGTCATCAGCAGGAAGTCATTTGTTATACTACTCAAGACCTTAGTCACTGGCAGGATGTGCTGTGTGCAGTCACATGGAGGATAGTATGAAGCACCAAGTTGTTTTTTAATTGGTTCTACACATACTTTTGGTCACACTCTGCACTATTCTATCAAACAAGACATGTCTTAGATATGCCATGGATTACCACGAATGGATTTTTAGTATATTTACATAGGTCAACAGCCCACCATAAGTAATTTTAGAACATTATTAATATCTTAAAAGGAAATACTCCACTTGCCATAAGCATGCTATGCCAGGAATATTGATGAACAATCTGTGTTAATCAGGGTCACTAAAGGGACAAAGCTTATAGAATGAATACTTATTAAAAGGGTATTTCTTAGATTGACTTATGAGATATAGTCTGAGTAGCTCAACAATGACTGTCTCACACTGGAAATGTGGAGAACCCAGTAGCTGTTCTCCACATTTGGTTCTAAAGGACTGAAGGATTTCTAGAGACTCTGGTCTTCAGTCCACTTTGGAAGCTTGAAGCTGTGTCCTGCCTTCAGCAAAGGAATGCAGCAGCAGCCGCAGCAGCAGCCGCAGCAGCAGCAGCATAGATCAACTTGCCAGTGAGAGTAAAGGCAAGTGGCCAAAGCAAAACTTCCTTTTTCCATCTTTTTCTGGGTTGCCACCAGAAGGTATAAGGAGTCTTATGTTTCTCTGCTTCTCAGAATTTATTAAATAATAGTAAAGTCACCAACTAGAGGTTTCAATGGCAGCAGTTTTCCAGATAATCCCTCCTATCTGGGCAAATTGGCCAAAGCAAATCTAGATTCTTTTACTCCAATCTTAATTATCAATATTAATTCATATATATATATCATATGGCAAATCTTTCTGTGTGTCTGTGTACCTACCTACCTACATATCTATGAGGATACAAGGTTTACAGAATGAATATAGGTAAAGAGCTACAACACTGGGAGGTTTCATAAATGAGTTGATTGAAATGAAAATAGAGTCTGTATTTACAAAACAAGGATGCAAACCTGCCACAGGTAAGCAGTTGTTGATGTCAGGCTCCTAGAAAGCCTGAAATAAGAGCCAAGAGGTAGTTGCAGAGAAGAAGGACTATTCCAGAGCAGGATACAATAAGTCCAGGTCCTAATGGGTGAGCAGGTAGACAGGCAGATGGCAGTTGAGTGAGGAGGCAAGGGACCAAGCTGAGCTGAATCCCCAGGGACAGTGCGTGTTCTCGGGCTATATTCTCACAGGGTTAGGTAGCTACCACTTTATGGGGCCCAGGTAAGAAGGTGTAGCTTTTCCTCCATGTAGACTGTCTAATTAGTTCTTGGGCCTCGTTTTCATGATATGATGTTAATATACCCATCGATCCCTACTGTCTCAATTTACCCTGATCAATCTGCAGGCTGGCACTACTAGAGTTTTCTTTCCAGGCCCCGCCAAGCCCCAGCAGTCCGACAGCCCACTTATAAAATAATCACTGGGATGCTTATATTATTTAAACTGTTTGGCCTAATGGCTCGGGTTTCTTGTTATCTAGTTCTTCTATTTTAAATTAACCCATTTCTATTAGTCTATAAGTTGCCATGTGGCTTGTGGCTTACCGGTACCTTACATCTCACTTGTCATGGCCGTGGCTGGCAGCGTCTCTCTGCCTCAGCCTTCCACTTCCCAGAATTCTCTTCTCTGCTTGTCCCACCTATACTTCCTGCCTGTCTACTGGTCAATCAATGTTTTATTTACTAACCAATCAAAGCAACATATTTGACATACAGAACATCCCACAGCACTTCCCCTTTTCTTTTTTTCAAAAAGGGAGGTTTTAACTTTCACATAGTAAAATTACAGATAACAAAACAATTATCAAGCAAGAATTACAGTTATAATAATTTAGTCTATTTATAATAACTAGTCTATTTGTCAAAATTAAAGGAGATATACTATCTATCTTATATTTGTGAGTATAAGGCTTGGTATCTAACTTATCTTTTATCATAACTAAGGAAACTTATAACTATTTCTAGTCTTCAACTACATCAAAGACATCAGAAGGATATACTATTACCTGAGAAATGGGAGAAGGATGCAAGCAACTTTCAGGAGTCTTGCAAGAGTAGACAGAGACAGCTGGAAGACTGGAAAGTCATCCAAAGTTCCTCTGTAAAGTTGGGGCATCTGTCTTCAGCCCAAAGGGCTAGAGTCTCTCAGTCACTTTTCTCACTGTCCTATAGAATATCTGGCAGTTTCCTTTGTGAAGCAGGAACATGAAGGACCATTTTGCCAAGCAAAGTTCAGTGGTCACCTGTCTATGTGTCCTGCATGTCCAGTTGATCAAGCAGTCCAGGCAAGAACAGTTTCTTGTCCAAATGGCTATTTTTGCCAAGGTGAATATAAACTCCATATAGGGTGTCTTCAATGCCCATCCTCCTCTCTGAAGTAAATCATGCTGCCAGGAGCAGACATGTCTCACTGTCCAGAAAGTCTAAATTTTTAAAACATTTTAAATGCCATAGTCTGTAGGTCTTTGAAGTGTTTGAAGATTACCTACCTAATTGAATTATATCTATGTATACCTAGAAAACAACATGACTATAAGTTTGACTATCACAGAAGACTAATTATTAATCTGTATTTCTTAATTATCCATTACAATCTAAATGAGTTATATAAACATAATACCTCAAATGAGAATAGAAATATATATACAATATAACAAAATTAAGTTTAAATTTGTATCAATAAACTCAAATCCATAGCAATGTAAAACATTTCTAAACAAATTTTTACTCTTTAAAAGCAGGTTCATTAATCTACTTTTTAATCCTATTGTATCTAAAGTATCCTCTTTTATTCTTAAGAAAGAGATTGCATTTATAATCAACCTGCTTTAATTAAAAATATTGTTTTTTTCTGTCCCACACCAGAGGGCTCTTCTGATTTGGGACACAAGAATCTCTTAACCTTTCTTTTTTTTTTTTTTTTTAACAATAGGCCCGGGTTTAGAGAAGGAGTGAGCCAATTCCATCTCCAAAGCCAGCTTGGTATATTTGGGAATTTGGGTATAGCTTCTCTTACTACTTCCTGCTGGAGCGGGGCGCTGTATTTTATGGGGACACAAAGAAAATTTTAGGATTATGAGTAGTCAGTGAAGGTAAACCTCTGAGCCAGTTGCCTTGAAACCATTTTGGATGTCGGATCATCTGGGCCATCGTGTCATTGGAGACCTTTCAGGGGGTCGGATGTATCCTAATCTGGAACAAATCCATAGCCCGACCAACCACAGCTACAAGAGGTGACTTGCAGCTGGTGCTATGAACAAGTCAGGCCTGATGGAGCTACAGATTGGTTGCACTTGACTGCAACTGCAGATGGAGCTGCTTTCGGCCGAAATGTCAACGCATGTGGTCGGAGCTTAAGGAAGCCGGAGCCCAGGCTCAGCTTGGCTCAAGCGGGAACACGTGGCTGGATTTAAGCTTTTAGCCAGAACTCTCTCTCTCTCTCTCTCTCTCTCTCTCTCTCTCTCTCTCTCTCTCTCTCTCTCTCTCTGGATTCACACCTCGGATGCTAGGTAGCTGTTTTGAAATTCCTTCAGATTTCTACTGTTCTACACAGACTTGGTAAGTCAATTAAGATATCAGGTATTTTAAAGGAAAAAAACTATTTAAAAGAGAAATTTTTTTCCACATTAAAAAAATGGGTTTTATGTGTACATTGGGAGAAAATTGGGGTTTGTTGGATAAAACTTTAGGCAGTCTGGAAATGGAACAACTATATGAGAAGATTAATGTTGATGGGATTATGCACATTATTACTTTTATTATATTCACAATCTGTGCTGTGTAGATGGTGCTGGAGATATGTGTTTGTGGGTCTGCATAGGTACACAACCATCCTCTAATCTTAAAATGGAGTCAAAAGCTGTTGCAAATGCAATCTCAGGGCAAGCAAAGGCCCCCAAAACCATTGCTTTCCACAGTGTGGCATAACAGAGTAGGGCACAGTCTCATCTTAACACTTAGTAGCCAACCTCCATTTTCTGGGCCATTGTGCCCCCTGGAAACTACTCATCTATTGTCTGCCTCTGTGGAGTAGACTATTGTGGACATTTCATATAGGTGGAACAATAACATATGTGTTCTTCCATAAATGATTTCTTTTACCCAGAAAAATGTTTGTGAAGTTTATCCAGGTTAGAGACCACACACCCACATCCACACCTCCCCACCCCAACACACAGAGGATTTTATTTCTTTTTTCATATAATATTCCACTATTTACACTTATCAGTTGATAGACATTTTAGTTTCTCCACTTAATTTTTAAAAATTACTTACTATTAATTAATTCTTCCCCAGCTTGATCAATTTCCCCTCCCTCCTCCTTCCCCCAGTCTCTCCTGCAACCCCTCTGTCCACCTCCTCCATCCACTCCTTCTCCTTTCTCTTCAGAAAAGGCCAGGCCTCCCATGTATATCAGCCAGTCATGGCATATAAAGTTTCAGTAAGACTAGGCACCTCCTCTCCTATTAAGGCTTAATGAAGCAACCCAGTAGCAGGAAAGGATCTCAAAAGCAAGTAATAGAGTCAGAGACAGTCCCTGCTCCTCTGTTAGTGGTCCCACAAGAAGACCAAGTTACACAACTGTAACCTATGTGCAGAGGGCCTAGGTCATTCCCATGAAAGTTATCTGGTTGTTGGTTCAGTCTCTGTGAGCTCCTATGAGCCCAGGTTAGTTGATTCTGTGGGTTTTCTTGTGGTGTCCTTGGCCCCTCTGGCTTCCATAAACCTTCCTCCTCCTCTTCCACAGAATTCCCTGAGGTCTGCTCAATGTTTGGCTGTTGGTCTCGGTATCTGTTCCCATCTGTTGCTGGTTGAAGCCTCCCTGATGACAATTGGTGTAGGCAGAATACCATTAGGGATAACTCCATTGACTTATTTTTGTTTTTGTTTTTGCCAGTCATGCTTGGTTCTATCCTAGGTCTCTGGGCTGTCCACTCTCTGGGTCCTGGCCCTCCAGTCTGCATCATGGGTGAGCTCCCTCTCATAGTATAAGTCTCAAGCTGGATCAGTCATTGGCTGGCCACTCCCATAATTTCTGTGCCACCTTTGTCCCAGCACATCTTGTAGGCAGGGCAAATTGAAAACAGATAGGTTGATCAATGAAACCAAATCGAAGACTCAGACATAAATTCACATATCTATGAATACCTGGTTTCCAACAAAGAAGACAAAAATATACCATGGAAAAAAGAAATTATTTTCAACAAATGATGCTGGTCTAACTGGATGTTGTAGTTAAGAGTTTTCCTGCCTGGCCCACAGTCAGGACAAATCTCTCTTACCCGCCAGTCCCACAGTCGCTCAGACCCAACCAAGTAAGCACACAGAAACTTATATTGCTTACAAACTGTATGGCTGTGGCAGGCTTCTTGTTATCTACTTCTTGTATCTTAAATTAACCCATTTCTGTTAGTCTATACTTTGCCACATGGCTTGTGGCTTACCAGTGTCTTTACATGTTGCTTCTCATGGCAGCGGCTGGCAGTGTCTCCCCCCCAGCCTTCCACTTCCCAGAATTCTCTTCTCTCTTGTCCCGCCTATACTTCCTGCCTGGCCACTGGCCAAACAGCATTTTATTTATACAGAGGGATATCCACAGCAGGATGTCAGCATGTAGAAGAATGCAAATAGATCCATATCTATCACCTTGCATGAAACTCAAATCCAAATGGATCAAAGAACTCAATAAAAAAAAAAAAAAAAACAGTTAAACTGAAACTGATAGAAGAGAAAGTGGGAAGTAGCCTCCAACACATTGGCACAGGAAACAACTTCCTGAACAGAACACCAATTGTGTAGGTACTAAGATGGACAATTAATAAATGGGACCTCATGGAATCCCAAAGCTTCTGTAAGGCAAAGGACACCATCAAAATGACAAAATAATAGCCTATAGAATGGGAAAAGATCTTTCACCCCATATCTGACAGACAGCTGATTTCCAAAATATATAAAGAACTCAAGAAACTAGATATCAATAAGCCAAATAATCCAACTAAAACATGGGCTACAGATCTCAACAGAAGAATCTCAAACATCTAAGTAACACTTGAAATGTTCAACATCCTTACCCATCAGGGAAATGCAAATCAAATCAACTCTGAGATTCCATCTTGTACTGTGAGAATGGCTAAGACCAAAAATACAAGTGACAGCGTATGTTGTAGAGGATGTGGAGCAAGGAGAACAGTCCTCCATTACTGATGGGAGTGCAAATTTGTACAGCCACTTAGGAAATCTATATGGTGGTTTCTAAGAAAATTGGGAATTGATATATCTCAAGACCCAGCAATACCACTCCTGAGCACTCTACCCAGGTTCCCCAATACTCAAATACTCCAATACCCAAGGACGGACTACCACACCACAAGGACACTTGCTCAGCTATGTTCATAGCAGCTTTATTCACAATAGCCATAAACTAGAAACAATGTAGATGTCTATCACCTGAAGAATGGATAAAGAAAATGTGGCACATTTACATAATGGTGTATTACTCATATATTAAAAACAATGGCATCGTGAAATTTGAAGGCAAATGGATGGAACTAGAAAAGATAAACCTGAGTGAGGTAATCCAGACCCATAAAGACAAACATGGTATGTATTCACTTAGAGGTGGATATTAGCTGTAAAGGATAACCATGCTACAATCCACAGACCCAAAGAAGCTAAGTAACAAGGAGGGCTCAGGCAGGGACACAGGAATCTCACTGTGAAGGGGAAATAGAACAGACATCAGAAGTATACTGGGGTGGGGGGAGGTCTGAATGGGAGATGAGCTTGGGAACAGAAGGGATTAGGTATGCAGGGAGGGTGGAGGGAGAGAGTCCTGGGAGAGACAACTGGAATCAGGAGCATCTCTGAGATGAGCTAGTGCAATGGAAACTCCCAGGAATCTATGAGGATGATTCTAGCTAAGACTCCTAGCAATGGGGAATATGGAGCCTGAATTGGCCATCTCCTGTAACCAGGCAAGACTTCCAGTGGAGGGATCCCAACCCAGTTTCTCCAATTTTTAAAGGTGTATATACTATGCTGCTATGAATATTCTGTGTAAACATACATCTTGTGTATACATGCCTAGGACTGGAATCGTAGTAACTCTTTATTTGCTATTTGGAAAAACTATAGACTATTTTTCTATGTGCACAACTTTTTATTCTTCAAAGTAATATATGAAGATACCAATCTCCTACTTTAAGCTATCTTTTAAAATTGTAACTACCTAGTGGGCATAAAGTAGTTCCTCACCTGGAGTTGCCTTTGCTCCATGACTAATGATATTGAGCAGGTTTTCATATGATTCTTGGACAATAATGTGTTTTTTATATTATATATGAAATACTTTATATAATACATATTTCTATATACTATATACTCATTTATAATATTTAGATTTTTGCTCATTTTACAATTTTCACTTTATTAATAATAAGAAACAAAAAAAGTAAGGACCTTAAATATATAGCCTGGCTGTGAGTCCATTATCAGAGATAAACTTTTTAAACACTTCCTTTCACTCTAGTGGGTTGTATTTTCATTTTCCTGATCATTTTCTTGAATCTAAATAGAGTGCTTAAATTTGATAAGCTATCAAAAAAATTATCATTTTTTTCCTTTGTCAATATTTTACATAACTGAAGAACATGAAATTTACTTCTCTGTTCTCTTCCAAGATTTTTTTCTTGTATCATCTTAGTTTTCAGATTTATACTTATGGTTTATTATGAGTCTCTGTCTCTGTCTGTGTGTGTGTGTGTGTGTGTGTGTGTCTATCCTGGCATTGTCCAGGTGAGGAGACCATTTCTTGCTTTAAATTGTTAAACACACTAGCTACAAGTCAGAGGTTTTATTTCTGGATTTTCGGTTCTATTCTGTGTGTCTGCACATCTGGCCTGATGTCAGTGCAGCAGTTTTGATTACTGTAGCTTTGTAGTGACTGTTGATATTGGAGTGTGTGAGTTTTCTAAAGCTTGCATTTTGTCAGAATTATTTTGACTCTTTGGTTCATGTGAATTTTCACAGAAGTTGTTAAGATCAGCTTATCAGTATCTCCAGAAACACAGCTGGGAGAGAGCAGGTGTGGGTGAAAGCCATGAAAGCATCTTTGCTTTTGGTATGCTATCACAGCCAATGTCATTGTCAAGCTTTCTAGTGGTGAATTACTCATTTCATGTACCTTATGTATTTTATTGCATATACATATATTTTATATTATATGTGACATAAATATATAATATACATGCAAACTTATTATATACAAATACAGCTACACATACAATATATATACACATACATACCTATCATAACCACACACCTTACACATATTATATATAAAACATTAAATTTGGTTTGTTATCTTTATCATTTACTTATATGGTCACAGTTGGTCTGACCTAAAATTTCCTTGAATTCCTTTTGTTTTAGTATTTTATTAGGTTGATCTTCTGAATGATTCAGATAGTTTTACAGGGTAAGACTGGACCTGTTCTTCTATGTATCAAACAGTTACTATAAAATGGGAATGTTCATTCCTGGAGTTGCAATTGAAATTAACCATTAAGAGGTTGTGGATACTACCTTTGTATGTCAGTGTGGGGAGGACCTATAAATTCTGATATATATATATATATATATATATATATATATATATATATATATATATATATATATTCTGTCTTAGCTATCAGTCTATCTCAATCATATAATTTTAAATGTTTTTAAAATCCAGTAGTAGAAAATTGTACTTTCAAAAAATCATTTAACACAAAAGTTTGTACTGTATTAATTTTTTCAAATTCTTATGTTTCCAACAAATGTCAAATTTTTCCTCTTTTTAAATTATAGCTTTCCAAAGTGTATCTTTTGAAAGTTATTTCTTTCAAAGAATGATGTCTATAACTTTGTGTTTGTTCTTACATTTTTTTGTTTTATTAATATCTGGCTTTCATCTTAATTCTTGGATTATGCTTTCATTGAACTTATTTGTTCTTTTTAGTGGTGTCTGTTGGAAGCATTAGTTAAAAATCAATTATTTTGATTTGAAAAGAACTTCATAGCTGGGCACAATGGCTCATGCCTGAATCCTAGCACAAGGAGATAGGTAAGGAAGTTCATATGTTCTAGTAAGATGCTGTCTCAAAAGGAAAAAGATATACTTTTGTTGTAAACTCTCTCTGAGCATTGTGCTGGTCTGTGTCCAGGCTTTTAAAATGAGTCTGGCAGAGGGTGCAGGACTGGATGAACATGGCAGGCCTGAACCTGTGAACCCCTGTAGACTGGCTTGCCTAGCCCTGAGAGTAGGCATGACTGACTGGTTAACTCATCCCTTCCCTGACCCAGAATGTGCCTTGCAGGGGATCATGGCTCCACTGACATAGTATGAATAAGGTGCTTTATGTGGAATAACTCCTTTACTTCTGGGAGTCTGGAATTTGGGCACATGCTGCCTGGAGAGTGACCATGGACAAGACCTCAGAACAACTCTGGATGACAGCATCTCTAATAGTCTTCCCTGGGCAGAAATACTGAAATCATATTGCTGCATTTGTACTGCCTTGAGGAGGGGGTGTTTCATGCCTCTTAGGGAAGGGAGGAAGCACAGGAGTGCTACACACAGGTCTTTAAAGGATCAACTTTGTCATCTTTTTCTTTAGCAGGTCCAATAAAACTTACAAATGTGGTCAGGTTTCAGCTCATATTTTTTTTCTGTCTTTTAGTTGAAACCTCTTCACTCTTTCTTGCATTCTTCAATTATATTTAACATTTCTTCCACCTACTTTGTCAAATATATTCACATATTTGTTCAAATTTAGCCTTTGTACACTCATATTAGAAAACTGTACTTCCTTATCTCTTTGTGTCTTTGTGGAGATGGGTATTGAGCCGCAGTCTCTCTTTATAGCCCAGGCTGACATTAAACTCAGTGTGAGCCTCCTGCTTTAGCCTTCCCAGTCCTGGAACTAGAGAGATGCAGCCTGACTTAAAGTCCTAGAATACCTTCTCAAGAGGGCAAGAAGTTTGCTGTCCATTATTCTCTTTACACAGGTTCATACTTCTTCCCCAATCCATTAGATATTACATTGGCTATTTGTTTCTTAAACACACACAACTAACTTCAACTTAGAAATATTTCTTATGTGATGACTGCTGTGGGATGTCTTTCCATACACTGTGAATATGTGTTGCTATAGTTAGCTAATAAGTAAGCTACTTTGGCCTATGACAAGGCAGCTTAGAGGCAGGTGGGAAATCCAAGCAGAGATAAGAGAGAAGAAGGGTGGAGTCAGGGGAGAAGCCAGCCTGCCACTCAAGGAGCAACAAGATGTCAGCAGACTGGTAATGCCATGACCACGTGGCAACACATAGATTATTAGAATGGGTTAATTTAAGTTATGAGATCTAGCTAGCAAGAAGTTTGAGCCATAGGCCAAAGAGTTTGTAATTAATATTAAGCATCTGTGTGTTTATTTGGGACAGAGCAGCTGTGGGACCAGACAAGACACAAGAAAACTTCCAATTACAGATCACTTTGTTCAGCAAACTCCTTGTTAACATTTACTTCTTCCTAGATTTAGTTTCATTTTGTTGAATCCATCCTCTAGTAATTCCTTAAGAGTAGGTAGGTGTAAGCTTTCTGTTTGAAAATGCCCTAATTTTTTTTAAGAGAAATTAGATGGGTGAATTCATTCCACAGGCCCAAGCAATATCTGGGTGTCTGCTTCTGCTCCTCCCCTTTCTATTGAACCCAAGCTGACTGGCGGCTGCTAAAACCCCAGGTCTTGTCTTGTGGCACTTAGAAACATGTGCCAACAGCAGCCTCCATTCCCATATTTTTTATGAATCGGAACACAGCAATTCTCAGAATAGCATGGAATGTGAACTGACCTTCTTGAGTGCAGTATATAAAGTCCTTAGGCAGGATGCTCTGCAGAACTGTTGTCATATTAGGATGGTTTTAATAAAGATTTAAGCTAGTCATAGCTAGTTTCTTTTTTCTTCCATAGATTGTCCTCAGTTTTCAGTAATTGGCAGGGACATATTGCTTCAGTTCATGGTTTTGAGCACATATCTCATGATATGCAGCATTACCAGGACAAATCAGTTTTCTTCAAGGAACACTGTCTGAGGCCAGCACCTCTCCTGGTTCTGGGTTTCCTACAGGGGCTTCACTTTGGTGATAATGCTGTTCATGTGTTTGCATTGGTAGGGACTGGTTTCATTTCTGGTCTACCAGAATTCTTTCTATGTTTTGAACAAACCCATTTGTACTTATTAATCTTTAAGAACATACTTCAGAAATCACACCTTTTTTGGCTTAAAGGAGAGAATTTAACATATAAAAATGATGAAAATATGTGATTTGTATTATTTGATGTTTGTCCATGTTAGTGGGAACCTAAATCTTCAGGGTGTAGCTTTGGGCTGCTGGAGGAGGGATTTCACCTCCACTTTCATTTCTTATGTGGGTTTCTGTGTATCTGCTTCCTTTGAACATCACAGAGCACATACTGCTAGGTGTCTGCCTTTCTCTCTCCTAGTGCACCTTCCCATTTTTTCACCTGTACACTACTTGGTATTGCCGCTTTCCTGTGGACAGCCTTCCAAGATCTTCACCCTGTTCTTGGGTAGAATTTGCTCAGTGGGAGGAGAGTCACCCTCCTGTATTTGATCACTTTGTTTGTTTTCCACTTCGCTCAAAAGACTGCAGCTGCCAGGCACCTTGTGTCCCCTGTGAGCCCTCTGGCTTGGAGTAGCAGTGACTCTCCAGGATGCTAGTGTGGGGATGGGGACCATAGGGGGATCACATGGGGACCATTGCTGCTTGACAAAGTACCAGCATTTCAGCATTGCAGACCACCACACTTCTCCAACACCTTTTTACTTTCATTTTTAGTGATTCTCGCTATGGTGTGTTAAGAGAGTTCCCTTAGGCCTGTTTTTGGGAAATTCTGTGCAGGCTTTGAAGGCTGAAAATGTATAAAATGGCAGCCTCTTTAAAACAAAATAATTATTTGGAAAAAATCCCTCGCCACCATGGAACCAGAAATTCCATTTTGTCTTCCTAATTACACCAAGAACAGGAAAGTTAGAGATTTACTAGACACACCTGATCCCAAGGATGAAATGTCTACAACTCAGATGCAGAGCCTGAGGCCGTTGAGGGCAAGAGTTCAGTTAATAAACATAGTGTAGTGGATAGCCATCCCAGCATTGGCCTGGAAGTTCCAACCCCCATTGAGGCTTCGGTAATGGTCACGCCCACAAGGCGGGGCGGAGGAAGGAAGCTGAAGACCCAGGATCAAGAGGAGGTCTCTCTTGGTTCTGGGACCCTGGACTCTGGAGGTAGACCGAGCAGAGTTCTCCAGAGAACACCGCCGGACTGTGCTATGCCTTTGCCAGACCCTGCAATCTATCCCTTCATTTGTAAGTTACCCTACAAAATAAACCTCCCTTTTAACTACGTGGAGTGGCCTTAATAGTTTCACCAATAGCATAGAGAAGTCAGAATGGTGCTGTGTAATGGGAAAGATGAAGACCTTCCCCTTGGAGTGTATGAGGGGACAGCCCAGGCAGTAAGACTGAGTCATGATGGGACACATTTAGGGAACCGCTCGTGCTGATCCCCTTGAGGAACGAAACTTGCTTTTAACGTGTACTGGAGTGTCTGCTCCCCAGAAGTCCTTTCCCAGGGCAGGCGTTTGGGTAAGGGTCCCCATTCCCTGGGGGCACGAGGAAAGTGCCTGCTAGCTAAAGCAGTCATTCCCCTTAGCTCTGGCAGGAGGGACTTGTACCCTTTCACTGAAGCAAGAGGGCTCTGGATAGAGTTACTGAACCTTTGAGAACAATAGGCATTTAGCTACTTAATCGTTTTTGTCTCAGGCAAACGCTACAATGAATGGCCTCTTTCTGTCCCCGAGTCTACATTCAATCAGGCTTGTGGCTAAGCTACTGAATACAAAAGGTGTATTCCTTTATCAATAAATGGCATAGGCAGCCATCCCAATTCACTCTGATTGTCTGTCTCCTCCTCCCCCTGCCAACTCCATAACGTCCACACATCCTCTTTGGGACCTGAAACCGCGCCCCACCCTCAAGCTGGTCTTCTGAGAGCTGAAGCTACATTTTAAGTTTTAATTACTATGCCTAAGAGCTTCATGAAACAAAAATGTCTCTGATCTGCAAGCTCCTGAAATGCTGGAGACCATTGTTTGTGGCAGATAGCAAGCCATGTGCTTTTCACGCCCCTAAACAAGAGTGTTTGACCCATCTGCACAGGATGTGCTTGATCACATGTGGGCGGGAGGTTCACGGGCAGGAAGTAGGCAGGATGTATGCTTGCCTGCTTGGACCTGATGGGAAGTATTTAAACCACTGCAAACTGTGACTTGGGGCCATTTTTCTGGGAAACCAAAGATGGACCTTGCCAGAGAGTCATCCATCAACCTGGCCAGTATTTAATTGAAGCTTCAAATTTGACTTTAAATTGTGGCAGTGGTTTTATTTTCGACTGGTGGGATTAACAATCTCTGGCAGAGAACCACATGCCCTACCTATCCTCAGTACTCACTCCCTTTACAAACCCTACTCAGACTACACAACTTTAGCATCACATTGTTTGGCCCTCGACAATGGTCAAGATGAACACAAACAAGTAAGATAAGTGAAGTAATAAAATATACAGGTAACTTCCTTATATGGCTGTATCTTTTTGGTATTTTAAAACAAAATAAGACAAGAATGGTAGTGAAGAAAACTTATTTTAGATAAAGGAAATGTACATGGGGTTGGGGGGAGCAATAAGAGTCAATGATTTTTGAGGACAAATGTCAGGCTGAAGTCTCCTTCCATTGCCCTAGTCACATTGCGGCTGTGGCTCTGGGCCTGAAGGAAAGCAGGCGTGAGTGCGGCCACGGTGAATGCCTGTCTCTCCACAGCACTGGGGCTGTGCCACGCAGATTTATAGGACCTTACAGTTAACAGGGGCCAGGGGACTAGCTTAGTGCAGCCACGAACAACACAGCATGGTATAATTTGTGGTCCAGCCCTAGATGTAACTGGTGAGGAAAATATTTAAAAGCCACCCCCCGCCCCGTGCTGGTTCAATGTGCCTTTGAAAATCTTCAGTGGCTAACATATAGTGCTGATTTTCCCACAGGCGTTTGGGAGAGTGCGTGAGAGATTGTGTTCCGAGTCCCACAGGTGTCAAGGCTTTATACCGCCATTTTGCTCAGATCTCACCTGAGTTGCGCTGAGGTGCCGCTTACCGTTGTCACTGCTGTCATGGCATTTTCACTCAGGAGGAAAATAAGTCGAAGGAAGGTCAAGGGGCATGCTTGGCATCGCAATAGCATGACGCTGAGCCCATATTTCCGCCTAAGCACTTTGACTTGGAAACGCATGCTCATGCTCACGACATTGTTCCCATTGTTGCAACATATGTGCAGAATATATATGCATTACAATGCAGAAAGGCTGCATTGTGCCCAATAGCAAACCACAGTGAAGCTCCCATACTACTGTTACACAACAAATGTCGCTTTAAATTGCTGCATCCTATTCTGCAGCATCAGCATGTTTCGCCAGCTTCGTTGTTACCTTTTATTTTTGGTCTTGCCATTTCCTCAGTAGCTCCTTTGCAACCCACACTTCCCTCATATACAATCCCCCATCTCAACAGTACCTCAAGCTTTATAGTCCCATCTGTAGAATGATTATACTAACAGCAACAAAAATACATCCCCCATTGAGCGATTATATATATACATAATTTAGCTGCTTTTGTGACATCATCGGTATAATATTACAATAGAGCATCAAATGTTGCTGCTAGGGAGTAGGGATTGAGAGGATTCTGAATATTTAAATATTATAAATGATGTCAGTGAGATTATAATGAAGTGTAACTTGTAAATGTCCTATTCAGTGTCATTATTGACACTGAAGTTAAATTGCCCTTGGACTTTCCTGCACCGATCAGCAGTCACCAGTACAGCCTAAGTTCACACGGTGTTACAATGCTGGGTGCTGCTGGTCCTGTACTGTTTCGTCCTCTCTTAGTAGTTCACACTCTTGCATTAGGAAACCAGATCCGAGGACCTCTATCCACCTTGAGGAAGTGCACATGCTCTTTCCTTTCAGTGCTCTGCATTTATTATTGCTTCGTTTGTTCCAGGCTTCTGCTAGAGGATGCTGTGTGTCAGCCATGCAACAGCATCCCACAGAAATGCCCGAAAGATTTCTTGCCTTTATTATGACTGGGCAGTCCTCAACTGTCCACATAGTCTTCTGAGTGTCTGGTTTGCTATTCTAATTCCTGTACCACTCATGTCCTAGTGTATTTATGTGTGGGTTTTAAGCAGACATAAACCTGTAGTGTGCTGATGTGATATTTTCTTCAACAAGGAACTAAAACAGGTAGTGAAATTAATTTTGAGACAGAGCAGATTCTTATCTGCAACAAAGCATCATAGGCATTTTTTATTTAATATCAAATGACTTCCAAAAAGAAAAAAAAAAAAAAAGAAATGTGTGTTTGGGAGGGGGGCATGTGTGTGAGTGAGTTAGTGTGTGCATGCACATATACAAACATCTGCATTTGGGTATTGGGAAGGGGGGGTGGAGAAAGAATGTGTTTTAACCAAAACAGCTTTGAACATACTTCGTCTAGTAGAATAATGGTTGTTGATTTGACATAACTACTAATGAAAGAATGTGACAAAAGTCCTGAAGATATATTCTTTTATTTAAAATGGTAGCTATCACAACACATCAAACAATGAATGAAGACCAGAGAATCACATTGAAACTTTTAAAAACATCTCTATACAGTCACAGAACATGAAACATGCTGCTAGGATACCAATAGAGTCAGGTACCAAAGTTTCTATGTTATCAGCGTAAAAGCAACCGAGGGAAGCACAAGACTGCACAGGAGTTTCTTCGCTGCCGGCGCTGGTTGTCTGCACTGGCTCCAAGTGGCCCTTTTTTCCTTGGGAGACTGCCTCACCAGCAAGCTTGTACAATTCCATTGACACTGTGCTGTGCTGAGGTTACTACTAGTTTCTACTTCAGAGGAGGTCACCACAATAGAATTACAACACTTATTGGCACAATATGAAAAAATAAACACTTTTTTTTAGTTTTTCCATTCATAACACCATTTGTTATTAAATAAATAATTATTCCTCATAGTGCATGTTTTATTTTACCTTTCTTCGCTCATTGACACAAATGAAGCTGAATATAGTTAGTGTGTTACAGAATTTATTTACGTCTTCTGTCGTAGTTCTGCATTGCGCTTCTTTCATACGCCACTGAGAACAAAGAAGAAGTAAAAAGTGTGTTTTAAGGGGATTTACAGAGGGCGTGAATAAAGTTCAGTGCCTACACTAAATTACTGCAATATCGAAATGACTTTTCCCCCTAGAAGAAGTAGTTCTCAGATTTTTTTTGCACATCTTTCAAGCGTGTCAACACTGTATTCACTTAGAAGTCTTCTAGCCACAGCATTCATGGCTTATTTTGTCATCTGCTACATATTGGTATCATAAAGTACAGTGTTTCTATGATTAAGCCTAATGTTCATTTTCAGAACTTACTAAAGGACTGGCGGCACTCCCAGTGACTAGAGAAAGAACCATGTCTACGCAGCCATGCATTAGGAGGATAAAACAAACGCGGAGCTTTCATTCTAGGATGGAGGTCAATAAACTACAGGCCATAGGTCAAAGGTGTCTCCCCATTTGTTCTTATAAATATAGTTTTATTTAGACACATACATACTCAATTCATTTATATATCATCTATGGTTGCTTTGGTTTTAAAATAGCAACTTTGGGCAGTCACTACAGGCCAACATAGCTTAGGAAACCTAGAATACTTAGAGCCTTGTTCTTTTCAGGCAAAGCCTGCCTAGCCTCTGTTTTAGGGGAACCAAATGGTATGAGGGTCTGTTTTCTCACGGATGCCTTCTCATGATGGGTTGGTTGCCCTTAATACTAAAGTCACTCTTACTCTCTGTAAGCATGCCACCAAACTCACAAATATACAGCACAATTTGACTTACCTCTTAAAATCTGGGGGCCTATGAATGTCAATTGCTACTTCCAAAAGTACTTATCACCTGGCTACTAAGCAATTTAAGTACTGTGACTCATTCAGGCTACAAAAAATGCTGAGATGCATTATAATACGCCATATTAGATTTCAAGGATCTGTGACCACAAAATGTTAAGGATCAGATAACTGTCTGTGTACAGGTATTTCATCATCTCAGTCAGCATTATTACTTAGATTGGCATTATAATGAAATGAATGTGTTTGTGGAAAATGCCCTACATGAAATACTGAATTGAGAGGAAACAACAGCTATGTAGCAGTCATGGTGCTGTTGTGAACAGTTTCCTAGTTGAGAAAGGTTTAGGAGAAAGTGGAAGGCACCAGGGCTATCAGTTCTGCTTTCCCAGGACAGCTCACTAAAAGCCTCCCTCCCTCTATGAGGATCATGAGCAATATACTAAATGTTCAATGTCAGTTCTGTGCATAAACCTGAGCTAGAGCAGACTGCACCGCAAACTGGACACTTCTGAAGGAGACAAAAGTTTGTTTCTCCTTCTCTTTTTTCTCAGGCAGGGGATGAGTAGCCTGAGTTTGTCCCCACAGGCTTTTTGGGTACTGAGACTCTGTGGCTCACAGAAGTGAGGCAAATGCTAATTAAAGCAGCCAAAGTCAGCTTGGCAGTGTAGCTGGGACACAGTGGTCTCCTGCAGGGAAGCAGGCTCCTACCTGGTCCTTCAATGCTCTGAAAGTGTCTACCAGCATGTGTGCACTGGAGCTGGTGACAGTCTCTCAGTTTACCACATTGTCAAAAGTGTGTGTGACCAAGAGACAGTAAGGGTCAGAAAGAGAGAGTGATTTTTAGAAACATTTTGCTTATTATATCTATTTATTTTTATATTGGAAGATTGCCAGATGTAACATTTTATAAAAATTTCTTGTTACTTCAGTCCTAAGTGTAAAGCTCTCACCTCTCCCTAAGGGTCCCGTATGTTTTACTGAGAATATCTACGGAAAAGAGTGTCAGACCAGCCTGAAGACTCAGGGCACATGATGGCTAACTGGGGCAGATGCTGGAAGAGCTGGTATTTTGAGAGAAATTTACTAATACTATGGTGGTATTAGCTTAAGCATCTAACGATGCATTCTTGGCTATAAACACTACTATGAAAATTTGTCTACAGACATGCTCATTTAAAGTTAATTACTCCTTTTTCAGTGCTTTGAAAACTATGCTTTATAAAAATAATAGAACTGGATTTGCATATTTTCAGACATGATTTTATACATACCAGGATTTAAAGCTCTTTTGCCCATTAGTCCAACAAAGGAATCTGTTTTATGTCCTGGAAAATACATTTAGGGGTATTTTAGTATGCATGTCTTTGAAGAAATAAACTCATAACTAGAACAAAGTATAGCAAGCTTCTGAATATATGCCTGTGTAATAAATATGCACCTACTTCAAATACTGGTGAGCGAGTCCACAGAAGATTTTATATAAGCTTACACATCATCCTAAAACAGCTCATTGCAAGCATTCTTCTCACTACTATATCCAGACATTAGCAGAATCTTTGATTTGTATTGTTTCATCTATTATGAATTTTTAAATATGATTGCTACTGCAGAAAAATACATTGCATTTCTCAGCAAGTGAACCTTAAGCCAGTTCTCTATCCTTGGTGACTGGAATCTTCAAAGAGTTCACATTTACTGGATTTAGACTAAAACAAACAAACAAACAAACAAACAAAAAAACTCCTTTGGTGAAAATATGTTGGCTTTAACACTAATAGGATACATTTATTTTTATTATATATTTCTAGTTCCATAACCCCCTCCCCATTAAAATTTAAATCCTTATGGGGTAAATACAAATAAAGTTTGTTTGTTTTTTTTCCCCCAAAGATGAAGGCTTTGGGAAAGGTTATTATCTGATTGCTACTGGGAGAATTTTTCTTGGTTTCCATTGTGTTATTTGAGACCAAGGTGTTATGGGTTTGGGAGGGTCTACCCTGCCACTGGGTAAGTCCATCCATGGCACTCACAGAAGCAGGCCACACTGCCAGGGGCCCAGGGGACTTCCTGTCCTCCTTGGCTCCAGTTAAGTAGCCAACATTTCTAAAGACCCTCTAGCACCCACCATTCTATAATCTTCACTGTCCGCTATCAGGTTTCCCTTTCAATTATGGAATCAAGGGGGAAATAGCCTATCTCTATCTGTTTTCACAGTTTAAGTGGATTTTCTGCTTAAATATTCATCCACTCCACTTAATTAGCAGCTGAATAACCAACCACCTTCCTTGCCATTATAGGACCCAGTTCATGAATATGAGTTAGAAGATGCATATAAGTGTTTTTCCTGTAGTGTTCATGGAGGGTGGGTAAGTGGAGATGAACGCTTGTGATGGATGTTTAACCGTACAGTTGAAATTCTACAAATAAAAATATACAGGTCTTAATTCTTCCTTCTTTTTAAATGTAATACATGCTTTGGCACAGCAACATGCCTACACAATTGTTTAGTCACAGGATTATTTATCAAATCACATTCTGGATATGTCTTTTCCTTTCCTACATCATCTTAATTAACATTATTGGGCCCTATGTTATGCCTTAAAAGGCAGCACGAAGCAGAATTCAGTATCACCAACATTAGCCTTTGATAAATGCCAAAAATAATTGTGAACTTACTTTTGTGAGAGATCTGGCCATGTCCTAGAAGAAAAGAAAAAGAATTAGCATGCACAAGTATTTCTCTTTAAAAGCTAATTTATATCTTTTATGGAGAACTTCAAGAATTGATTTTCAAAATATTTAACACTTCCTATTTATGTGCCATCTTTAGGAATAAAGTAGAGGAATGCTAACCAGTTTATTAATGAAAGCCAACTATTTTAATAATCAAAGGAATATTTATGAATAACCTTTTTGGGCCATGGGTTAAAAGGCACAACGGTGGGACTTGAGCAAGGCTATATAAATGTACTGACTTCAAGATTGGTCACATGTTCAACACACACACACACACACACACACACACACACACACCTCTCTTAATTAGGCTTAATTGTAAGACCTTGTATTTCTTATGTAAAATACTTTCTTACATGACCACTCATAATAGTAAAATGAAGATTTATAGGGATGTTTACCATAAAGAGCCTTTAACAGGGCCACTTGTTTTTCAATTGAGGAATCTGACAAGAGACGAATTGGCATTAACTCTTTACACACTCCACTGATTGTGCCATCAACTAAAGGCAATTGAATGCTTCTCTCACTATGGCAAGGGGTTGCCAACTCTACCCCAATCCCAGAAACAGGTAAGCATCTTTCACCCTGAGCCTGGACTGGCCGCACCTGGAGGCCCTTGTAATTTGCATCTTTAGTCAGGGAAGTGTTTCCAGTTTGGGTCACTTTGGTGCTGTGAAGCATGAGAATTGATCTTGCCCCCTCCCACCCACCCACCATCGTGGGCTAGTGCATATGTTAGTGAAGTGCAGATCAGCGTGTTCCGGGAATCACAAGTCTTTTTGGCGTGTAAATGTATACTCGCAGGGCAAGAGACGCCTGGGTGCTCCAGGAAGGAGCAAGCACGCAGAGCGGGTAGCATGCTCGACCTAGTGACTACTGCTCATCTCACCAGCTTCCCGTTTGCCCATCAATCCAAAGAACTGCTGAGGCTTGGGTCTCCGGGCGATTCTCTGCAGAAGATGCTCAAAGGGCTCTGGCAGCGCTTCCTGGGGGACAAACCCGCGTGTAGACAACATGAATGAACAGGGGCCAGCTCCACGGTGCGCCCCAGCTTCTCCCAGAGCCACCCCCCCCCCCCGACCAGAAGCTGGTGGGCTTGCACCAGTCCAGCCCCCACACAAATCTGCTCAGCACTCTCTCCTACTTTGCCTCGCCTGGGACTTCCTTCTCCCCAAAGTCTATCCTGGGTGCCCCTGTCCAGCATCGCAGCACCTTTAGGTCCAGTGCGTTTTTTGCTCTTTATCCCACTAGAAAACTCATTCACGGTCTCACTGCCACCTTTGTCTGTTCTCAGCAAGGCTTCAGAGACCCCATCCCCACCCACTGTCCTACGTGCACACAGTGGGGTTAGATGCAGAAGTGAGCGGATACTTTACAAAGGACCCTGCATCACCTCACAACTTTCTGTTTCCCAAGGTGCGCTCCTTCGCGCCAATAGCCGAGAACCACATAAAGGGAAACTTGGAACATTAAAAACAAGAGTGCGGAGTTTGCTTCCTCCACTGAGATCCTGCAGCTGGTTAAGATCTCGCTTTTGCCCCCATCGACTGGGTTCAGTTCTCTGCCCAGCATCTCCAAACGCCCAGTGAACGTAGCTGAACCAAAGCTCCTGAGATCTCGTAACTAGGGACTAAAACTACGAGAGGTTTCCAGCTCCGTGAGGATCCGGCTCTTTAGAGAGGGAGCATCGCTCCTGCTGGAGGGACCTTGAACTAGGGACGCAGCCCTCCTGCAGGGAGGAAACTTAGTTCTGGGAGCTGGGCGCGAAGCCTTGTGGGGGGGATGACGCCCTTTGCATTCCACTGCGCCTCTCCGGCTGCACTGATCAAGACACTAGCACAAGGAGGGAACAGCTCCCACGCCCGGTTGGGTCTCACCTTGATCTGGTCACTGTCGGACCAGTCGGACCAATAATTCAGATCATCGTTGACACCGATTTCCTCTGCAAACAGTTGAGTGGAAGCGAGAAAAAAGACCGCCAGGGCCACGAGGATTTTCATGTTGGATTTCTGGGAGTAGGAGAAAGGAGAGGAGACATTACACACACGTAGGCGGTGACCACCCAAGAGTTAGAGCAGCAGAATTTCAGTGCCACTAGAAAGGTAAAACAGGTCCCGCTAAACCAAGACAACAAGAAAATCAGGGCTAGCATTTCTCCATACCCCGTAGGAAGGAGGATGACGCCCCAAAGAGCCTGAAATCCTCTTCTCCCTGAGTCTCAGCGTCCCAGACTCCCTGACCCTCACCCTCAAGCCTGGAGGCTCTGCAGGTGGGAGACAAAGAGGGGCGTTGGCATTTGCACAATCTCCCCCCCAGGCTGTGGCTGCAGCGGGAGCAAAGCCGGGCCGAACGCCACCTCCGACCGAGGCACGACGGGCAGCGGGCAGCCACAGCTGGCCGGCGGGAGAGGTACTCACTGCGATCAGCTCGGCGGGGATGCTCGGCAGGTGCGCACTTGCAGGGTGCTCCGCTGGGTGCTCCGCTGGGTGCTCCTCGCTCTGGTCTCCTCAGTCGGTGCAGGAGTGGAGCAGGTCGGAGTGCGCTCTAGTCCCTGCTCCTGCTTCGCGGTATTTATCACTGGCGTGACGAGCCTGGAGAGCCACGTGACACTCTCCCCACGCGACTTTCTGCTCAATATTTAATTAGCCGCCCCCTCGCCTTTTGCTTGCGTGATGGAGAGTTTCCGAGACGGTAACCCGTCGGTGTTCATAACATCTGGACCCAATTGGGTTCGAAATGACGCAATTTTAGGGAAGTCGAGGTCTCGCCACCCAATCCAGAGAGGACTGTTTTCTTCCGTCTGCAAATCTGACGCCCCCTCCCCTCCTCTTCCGAACAAGGTTCAGTGACACCTGTGATTACTCATCAAAACTGAGCGGAGTGACTCACGCTTCGGACTTACAGAACTTTTCTCTCAAGAGACTTCAGGAAAAGTTGCGCTTTTTAGAACGGCCAAATAGCTTCAGCATGAAAACCTTGTCTCGGGAAATCACACTCAGACAGGAGCCAGCACAGTAGTGGGATGGAGCAAGCGGTTTTTTCCTCCCATTTTTACCTCCATGTCTCTTAAGGCTGGAGCAGCCCTCCCCTCCTGAACCAGCCAGAATATTCTCCCATTTCTCTAGCATTGCAAGAGTTTCAGTTCAGAATTTCAGAGGATGAAAGCAGATTTGTTTTACGTTTGGGGGAAAGAGAAATTTAAACCTGGCGTCGTATGTAGAATTTACTCATCAGCCATTCGAGGACATCTTTTGTTCCCCAAAGCTTTTCCCTTATCATATCCAGACAGGCCCTGAAGAGGACAAGTGTGCCTCTCACCTCCTTATTCTCCCTGGAGAACTACGATGCTGGATGCTTACCTTTTGTAACCACAGGGCCCTGCAGGTGGGTCAGAGTCAGATGTCATTAGCAAACATGGTTTTACAGATAACTTTTGTCGGAGCAGTGTAACACTTCATCTTTCAATGAACTAAATGATGCAGTTTGGTTTTGATTTTTAGACTAGGTCTCATTACGTGACTTCAAACTGGTTATTCTCTTGCCTCAACCTACCCAGTGCTGAAATTACAGGTGTGTGCCCCCACAACTGGATTGATGTTATCTATTGGGGTAGAGTTGTTTTCTCTTGGGAATTATATTTTTCTACTATGTTTTTAGTATAGTACATAAAGAAAATTAGTGTTTGCAGGTCAAATCAATGTTTCATCTCCAATGTTTATTGTTTTATATTTAACCATGAATGTAGAAGTTCAGATGGATTTCATAATGTGAACATTCTATTTTTACTTTCAAAACTTTTAAAAGGAGAAATTGTGAACCCAAATGTAGAGTCATTCACCTGAAACAATTTGTAAATTTCATGTACAGTTCCCAGTTACCCTTTACCCAGAATTTTTAAAGCAAATTCTCACAGGTGAAAGAAGCTAAGTATTTCAGCCCAAGGTAAGGATTTTCAAAATGAGAACATCAGCGATACTATTCTGTCTAAAATAATGTAAATAATTCTGGTATCGTTAAATATTTAAATGTTCTCTAAAAAGTCCTCATTACCTCATACAGTTTCCTGGTTAAAATCAGAATTATAATGAATCTCATTCATATACCCTGCGTGAATCAGTCTGGACAGATACAGATAAATACCATGAACCTGGTGACTTACAAACAGCACATTGGTTGTGGTTGTTTTGTTTTTCCCCTCACAGCTGTGAAGACTGGCAATCTGAAGTCAGGTGTCAGGGTGGCCTGATTCTCATGAGGGTCCTCCTCTTTTGAGGAAAGGTCCCAAGGAGAACCCTCATGAAATACCATTCCTTGTAGAGTCCTGTATGGCAAGGAGAGGTCAAGGAGGTCCATTAGGTCCATTTTAAAAGGGGTCTACTCATACTTATGAGGGTTCCTCCATCATTACCTAATTACCTATTTTTAAATGACATTACCTTGGGTGTTAGATTTCAGCTTATGAAGGGTTGGAGTGACAGGAACTCACTCTGTGTCTCTTAAAGCTCTTGCCTCCCTTCTTAGCAGTTGATTGATGAAGCAGATCAGTAGAGTGTACCACATTCTATATTTTGCTGACTCTTCTTCACCTTTCCCGTTGTTCTATGTATTTCCTGTTAATTGCTCTTGTAATGTCTAGAAGCTTGACTCAGCCTTTATGCTTATTTTTGACAGGTCTTTTTTCTTTGTGCTTTGTAGCTCTTTTGAGGCACATGGTATCTGACCATTTTTCTTCCTTCCTTCCTTCCTTCCTTCCTTCCTTCCTTCCTTCCTTCCTTCCTTTCTTCCTTCCTTCCTTTTATTTTTCCAGAGCTGAGGACCGAACCCAAGGTCTTGTGCTTGCTAGGCAAGCACTCTACCACTGAGCTAAATCCCCAACCCTCTGTTTCTCTTTCTGAGCATTCATCAGCATGACAATCATTTTGTATACCCTTGACTCCTTAGGAGCTGCCAGGTGGAGCTCTTCAATGAGTCATTGTTTATTGTCTGGGCTGTTGCTTCCACATACAGAGAAAGTATTTCCTCATGAACTACATAGTTATTCTGAGGCATACTACAGGAAATAAGAAATAAATGCCTGATTTCTTCCCTCTACCAACTTGCTTCAATTGCTAATTTATCATGTTTCCAGTAAGACCTATTGTTTTAAGACTAGGACCTCAGAGATTTAAACATACTTGAAACATTTCAATGCAAAGCAGATACTCTTTTAACTGATGCTCAAATTATGACATTCTTGGCTAGCAGATGACTCTTCCAAGGCTCTTGGCATGCCTTTAATAGGATGTGATAGTATTCTTGGTTGTGGTCTGAAAATATTACAGGTTGAAGCTTTGTGTTCCTATCTCAGATTCCTAGTCTCCTTCTAAGGAGCTTTCACTTCCATGGGCATGGAAATGATAATTAAAGACCGTAATGTGGGCATTTGGACATACATTGCTGTCAAGTTCCTTGCTTCAAGATTATTCCAATGTATAGAGTTAAGGGGTAGTGGGTATTGTGTGTATATGTATGTATGTGAGTGTATATGAGTATGTATTCTGTGTGTATGAATGTGTATAAGTGTGTGTTAGTGTGCTATGTATGTGTACTGCATAAAACCACGAACATCTAGATACTTTCTAAACAAATGAGGATATCAGTCTTTATTTAACCTTGTTTATTTTAGCCTTTTCAATACCAAAATTTCCATGAGCCAATCACATACACATGACCACACATCCACACAATTGTCAACATGATCAACAGCATCATATTGGAAATAGACACAAGTTTTTGTTTGCAATTTTTTTTTCAGTCTTTAGGGGCATGTTGCTGTCGGTATGTCTTATCAAGTTACTGCTTTTAAAAATTATTTTTAAAATGTCTGTAAGCAGTTATGCTGTGCTGCCTTATTTACTCATTTTGCTCTTAAGTTTAGGAGTTATTTTTAATTTAATCTTATGATTGTGTAATATGCACGACTCTACAATGTAGTCTTCAATCTCAAACACTAACAACAATATATTCAAAATACTGTAGCTTCGGGCCTTGCTCTTTTCTCTCTTCCCTTTGGTAAACATTTTCCTTTGCTGGAGATTGAGTATGGTTTGCTCCCATCAACACTTGGTCAACACTGTAGCCATGTCGATAGGTGGTGAGACATTTAACAGAGAAGTTTTAGTGGTGGTTCAGCAGTCATTGGAGGTGCTGGCTTTGCAAGAGATTGGCATAGTTTTTGTGGGATTTCTGTTTGGTTTCTGGGAGAAGTTGTTATGCCAAGCAACCAGGTTCTTACTCAGAGTTGTATTCTGTTTTTTTGATACAATCACCTCCTCTTGAATGTGTCCCCATAGCTGTGGTGCTATCTACTCTGAGATCTTAGCCAAATCCCAGTCAATGATAGTACTTAAACCACTTTCCATTTTGTTCATGACACTTATTAAGTGCTCCTTAATTTTCTTATTAATTTTATATATTTTCTGACATATTTTTCCCTTGAATATAGCAGAACTGAGGATATTTGCATTAGTAACCACTGCATTTCCTAGAATATTAGGTCTTTAAAATACAAATTTTAATAAAATGCAAGTGTTCCTAATGCATACTAAATTCATGAGTACTAGAACAGAATGGTGAACAAAGTATTTAATGTATCATATTTTTGTATTTGCCAATTAATCATTTATAGGAAACTATAAAGAGAAGCTAGAGAGATAGCTCAGTGGTTAAAAGCACTTGTTACTTTTGCAAAAGATGGGGGATTCAATTCCCGGCACCCACATAGTAGCTGACAACCATCTGTAACTCTAGTTCCAGGGGATCTGCTGCCCTCTTCTGTCGTCTTTGGTCACTACATGCACATGGTCCACACATGAATACATGCAAAACACCTAAAAAAAAAAATACATCTTAAAAAAACCAAACAAACAAACAAAAAAACAACCCAGAAAGATACTGTTGTCCATTTTCATGTAACCGAACGTAAATCACTTTTAAGTTTTTTATACTGTTTACAATTTTAAAGGAAAAAAACTTGTCAGGTTATTTTTATAAAATACTCTACAAAAATGAAAAATCAAGCAATGTAGCAAAGTACAATAGTTTGCTTTAAGAAATTGTTCCCAGAGACTGGAGAGGTGGGGGAAGGGCTGGGAGGAGAGGAGGGAGGGAAGCTGCAGTATGTGGTACCTCGTTCTGTTACTTGACATCATTAAGCCTCTTACTCGCCATCAGTTGTCATAGCAAATTGTCCTGAGTTGTCTGCTGTTCACACTTTGTTTAAATGGAGTCACAGTTCCCTGCCAAACCTTTTAACCTAACTTGGCCATTCTCCAGCTGATTTTTAATCATCTCTCACAATGTCATTGTTAAGCAAATTTTCCTTCTGTAAGAAGTGAATGTCTGCCAGTCACTTCTGTGTCAAATGACATCTTAATCAGTTCTAGTGTTTTTAGACTAAATTTCATTTTCCGCAGAACTGTGTGGACATTCCTCCATGGTCTTGTGTATTGATCATTACAAGGCATTCTGGACTAACATAGTGCTTTCCCCTAAATCTTACATGACTTGCTTTTCTGCTAAATTGCTGAAGAATCCTTTATCTCTGATGTTCAGTAGTGTGAATGGGATCTGTCCCCTGTTCACTGCAATATATCTCCCATTTTTCCTAAAGTATTCCAACTACAATTTTCCTTGACTATTTGTCTGCTTTTCTTTTTTATTTATTTTAGAGAAATTTTACTGTGTAATGGTCTTGAATCTGTCTTGAAGCAGAATGTCTACTCTAAGAATATTGCAGCACTTTTGATCAAAATATAGATATTAGTTGACTATAGGCGATACCCAATGTGTAGACTATCTTCCCCAAATGATAGTTTTAAGCCTTTGCATCTGTATTCCCTTCATTTAGCTCAGTTTTTTTCCTGTGTGTGTAATTCACTTTTGTTTACTCTAGATTTGGATGTTTTTAATTTACTTATTTTCAAAACCATGTTTCAGCATCCCCAACTCCTCAAAGATAACAATTTCTCTTTTCATCTCATTTAGATGTTCTATTATTTCATTGAAATGCCCTTGTTCTATTTAATTCATGTTCATATTAAGATGCTTTTAATGCCAAATGATTGGTGGAAGATCTTCTTCTGTCTTCTGATTTATGTTTTCTTCTAGTTCAGTGGCAAAATAAGCAGATGTGAGTTTTAAAGCTAACCCCACTTTAAAACTGTCTTAGTGACTGGCTAGCATTTGATCTTGGAGAGGTGCTCTTTTTCCATTAAGTTTTTAGTCTGTTCAGAAGAAGCGTAAGTTCTATTTACCCAGAAAGATCTGCCACGGGTACTGGACATGCTGCACAAGCACAAAGAGGCCCATAGAGGACCTATAGTGATGTGTGGGCTTGCAAGTATGCAATGGTTGATTTTAAGCATCAGGTTGTCTAGGCTGAGTTGTCCACTGTTTCAACAGTAGCCTGCAAGTTTCTTTGAAGGTATTTGTTTAGATGTGCTCAATATTCTAATCAGTTGGCTTTAATAGTCACTGTTCTGTGTTATGAGTGGGTTTGTCTGGTTAGTTGAAGATGTTAAGAGAAAAAGACTGAATTATCCCACCCTGGGTGGGAGTCGGAGTAAGGAATTCAGCCTCTAGGCAGTCCCTGTACTCAAGACACCTCAAATATTAAATTCTTGCTGGAGTTCCCAGACTGCTATTCAGGCTTTGTGTTTGTCATCTCCTATAACGATTGCATCCAATTTCCTTCCTTTTTTCTCTTTTAATATTTATTTAATTTTAAGTAGCACAACAATTAGACACATGTACAGTGTGAAGTTCTGATATATACCTTTGTAGTACTCAGGCCAGGATAGCTCTCATAACCATTATTTCAGGTATTGTTTCTTTGTTGTGAAACACTTGAAATCTTGTCAGCTATTTTGGAATTATCAGTATGTAAATATGTACTGTAGTTACCCTTCTGTGTAATGGAACACCAGAATTTATTTCTGTGTGTGTGGTGGAGGAGGTATGCACACTGTGTGTATAGGTGTCTGTGCCCAGGAATGCACTTATGGAGGCCTGAAGAGGTCCTTGGTTATCTTCCCCTATGGTTATTCACCTTATTTCTTTTGAGACAAGGTCAGTCTAAATTTGATACTCAAGATTTCAGTCAGGGTTCCAGGATCAATCCGTCTCTGCTCCCAACACTGAGTTTACAGGAATGTGTGGTCGTGTCTGGCTTATGAGTGGGTACCAGAGATATAAACTTAGGTCATCTTATCCACTAATTTTTCTCCCCATCCCGATTCCTTTTTAAAAATAGTACCTTTGTACCTGTTGATTGACATCCTCCTATCTCCTGGATCTTCCTGTCTCTAGACTCGGATTGCTATTATTCTGTTTTCTGTTCTGTGACATTGACACTTTTAGATTCCGTATATGAGTGAGATTATGCAGTGCTTATATTTCTGCATTTGGATTACTTTACTTATCATTATATTCTCTAGGTCTATCAATGCTGTTGCAAACTATAGAAATTAACCCTGCGGGACAGTCTTACATTGTGTACCTAGAGCACACTTTGTTAATCTTCTCATTTATCACAGAACACTTACACTCTGTTATGGTTATCATAAATATCTGCAATAAAGGTGGGAGCGCAGATGTCTCTCTGGTATATTGATTTTATTTCCTGTGCTATGTACTGAGTTGTGGGATTGCTGTTCTCCTTTTGCAGAACCTTCATGTATTTTCCACAATAGGAGTGGAGCACTGTTATGTTTCCAGCACCCATATGTAATGGTTCTTCCCCCTGCAGATTCTTGCCAGCACTTGTCAGTTTTTGCCTTTTTGATGACAACCATTCTTGTTGGAGGGGGGTGATACCTTGTTGTGCTTTTGATTTGCATTTCCTTTTGATTAGTGATGCTGAGCATTTTTCCATGTTTCCATCAGCTATGTGAACGGTTTCTTTTGAGAAATGTGAGTGCCCTCAGTACTGGACTGAAGTACTGGAATAACACAGCATTGTGATCTAATCAGATGCTCTCTGCTCTATTCATTCCATCTCTGGGCTGTGAAGATAGCTCTGGGCAGACAGAATGGGAGTGACTATTTAATTAGTTGCTACAGTAGTTGAGGCTTTGCCCATCTCAGGGCAGATATCTCATGTTCCACTCACTTCTTTATCCTCTGGGGATGGCAGTGGGAGGGGAAAAATAGAAAGAAGCAATGTGCAGTGTGAGCAAACAGACTCCGTCTGTCCTCTGAGACTCCAGGCAGTCTCCTACTCCACTTTAATCCTCTGGTTGGGGAGTCTGGATCTTTCCTGTAGAAACAGAATGAAAGGCTGCCTCTGTTCTTAGGAGTCAGCTCCAGTTTTCTTTTGGTGTCGGCTCTCAGCCGCATGTATCCACTGCACCTAGAATGGAAGTGAATGTACTCATTCCATTCTCTACTCTCCATGGATAGCATCAGTCATGACTCTCTCAATTTTGTCAACTTTGGAAGGCAAGAGCACCGTAGAGGCCGCCAAGGTTGCACATCACTCTTTTATTCCAGAATGTTTGGTTTCATTCACTGTGTATGTTTTTTTAAGCTTTGTTGTTGTTGTTTGTTTGTTTGTTTGTTTGTTTGTTTTTGAGACAGGGTTTCATTGTATAACAGCTCTGAGTATTCTGGAACTCCCACTGTAGACCAGGCTGGCCACAAATTCACAGAGATCCCTCTGCCTCTGCCTTCTGACTGCTGGGATTTAAGGTGTGCACCACCACTGCCTGGCTCTACTAGCTCTTACAGATTATTATATTAATTGAATATGACCTTTGCTTGGCTTGTGGTTATAGATTTCACTTTGCACCATGGAATTCATAACTCTTACTTTATTTTTTAAGGATGGGGGTGGTGGTCTAGAATAATATTGTGCCCATACAATCTAACTAGTAAGTGCTTGTAAACTAGCTATTTGCAAGTTACTCACAGTCTTGTTTTCTTAGACTTCAGGGTAGGAAAACTTCCCTGGAGATATCTGTACGATGAATATTACACAGAAAAGTACGTTAGATGTAAGGGATAGTCACCCCTCCTCCTGGCTACGTTTGCTCACCTTTCACATGTTGTTTACCTGCCTTGCTTCCAGAAACCCCCCACCTTTTTTTTTTCTTCATCCTCATGGATCATCACTTGCTTTATTGGCTTAGTCACGTTTTTTACTTTTCATCTGTAAGGTAAAGTTTTCTAACATGAAATTTTCTGTATTAAACGTATTCTTGTCATTGTCTGACTCTTGTCACCATCCTCTTCCTTCTTGCAAGGCTGAAACTCTACACATTAAATAGTAACTTCCTTTCACTATAACATTCTACTCCCTAGAGCTAGGATTTTGTCAACTCTAGATGTCTCTTACACACGGAATCATACAATATTTCTTTTTTGTGTGTAGCGGCTTACTTTGTTTTATATAATGCCCTCAAGACATATCTGTGTTAGAATTTCCTTCCTTTTTAAAGACTGAGTTATATCCTACTGTATTTATTCCAGATTTTGCTTATCCATTCATTTATGAATGTATACTTGGGGTAATTCTATGTTTCCACTATTAATGAATAATACTGCATTGTGAATGGCTATAAAAACATCCTTTCAAGAAATTTCCTCCAGTTCTCCTGAATATATACATAGAGAAGGAGCTACTATATCATGAGGGATTTCTTCTTGGAAACACTACTGCAGTGTTTTCCATAGTAGTGGTGTGATTTTATGTTTTCACCAACAGTGTTGGAGACTTACAGTTTTTCCACATCTTACCAACACTTACTATTTGCCTACACCTTTAAAGATACATTTTGTTTTTCATTTTATGTAGGTGGGTGTTTTGTCCGCATCTATACCTGTGCAGCACTTGTGTGCACTGCCCACAGAGGCCAGAAGAGAGCACCGAATCTCCAGGAGCTGGAGTTGTAGATAGTCTTGAGCCCCCACATGGGGGCTGGAAATCGAAAACCAGATCCTCTGGAAGAACATCCAGTTCTCTGAACCACTGGGCCATCTCACGAATGCCAACACTTGCTATTTCTATTGACAGGCGTTGTCATGGGTATCGGAATAGTATTCATTTGCTTTTCCTTAGTGACTAGAGATGATGAATGTCTTTCCATGTCTCACTTAGCTATTTGTTATCTATTTTTTAAAATTATTTTTGAGATTATAATTATAGTATTTCTCACTCTACTTCCTCTCTCCAAAACCTCCCATATGCATCCCCCCATTGCTTTCTTTCAAATTTATGGCCTCTTTTTTTCATTAATTGTTGTCACACACATATATGTATTATATATTCCTAAATTCTTCTCAGTCCGTATAATATTACTTGTATGTATGTTTTCAGGGATGGACATTTTTGTTGAATTTTAACAGTAGTCTCAATATATCCTTGCTTTCATTCCTTATCCACATGTAATTTGCAAACAATTGCTCTCACTCTGCTTGTTTTCTATTCTGTTGATAGTGTTACTTGGTGCACATTTTTTTTTTGTAGTAAGTTCATTAAATTTGCATATTTTCTTTTATTGACTGGGCTTTGGTGTTACATCCAAGAATTCACTAAAAAATGTGCAAGCATTATGCTTTCCCATGCTTTCTGGGATTGCATAGCTATAGGACTTACATGTAGGATTTTGATGTTCTTTGAGTTACCAATTACATGTGCTATTAGGTAAATTTTCTGGCTATATATATTATATATATATATATATTAATATTATACATATTAATATATATATATATATATTAATGTAAATGCACAGCTTTCTGAATACCTTTTGTTGTAAACACTACCTTTCTCCACTAAATGACCTTGACATCTGTACTTGATCACATACACAAGGGAAAGGATGTTTATCTCTTCCAGGTTCATATGTTGAAGTCCTAATCCCCAAAATTATTGGATGATAAAGTGGGGACTTTGGAGGTGATTATATCCTGAGAGCAGAGGCATGGTTGATGAGATTGGTGTCCTTATAAAAGAAATCCTAGAAAGAACCCTTTTGTCTTCCATGTTGTAAGATCAAGGTGGAAAGATGGACATCTACAAAAGAGAGGAGAGGACTCTTATCACATAGCAAACATCCTGATACTCTCACTTTGTACTTTCTACCCTCCAGGACCATGAAAAACAAATTTCTATGATGCATAAAATACTGCTTCTGGTATTTTGTTACAGTAACTAAAATGGCTAAGCCAACGTATATTTAGTTTTCCTATCTTATCTCATTGGCGTACATCTGTGAGTGCTGCATTATTGCGATGGCTTCTATCAATATCTCTAGCACATGATTTTGAATTTAAGCAGTCTGCTGCCAGAGTTCTTGATGCCAGATCTTACACTGTGTTGCTGTACAGCTGATAAAGCCGCTGTAGCCACTAAGGTGCTGAGTGTTTTGATGAGGTTTTTGATTATGGCTCTTTGATTATGGAAATCAGAAAGCATGTGCCCCCTGACTGTTTCTGTTCACTGTAATAATGTGCTGGAACCATTCTTGCATTCCAAGAATAAGCCCCTCTTGGTTCTTTTCTAAAATCCTTTTAATGGTTGCTAAGTTCAGACTAGTAGCATTTTTTAAGAAGCTTTGCATTGATGTTTATAAATAATTTAGGTTTTTAGTTTCACTCTTTGGAAATGTCTTTGGCTTCCTTTGGTTTCAGGACAATGACCTCACAGGATGAATGAAGAGGTGTTCCCTAGTCTACTTAATTTATTTAGTGTGTAAAACTGACAAGGATTCTTTTCTAAAGTAATTGGTAGAATCACTTTTTCTTTTTGTTGGGGAAATTTATTGTTATTGATTTAACTCACTGTTAGTTATGGATCTGTTCATATTTTTCTATCTCTTCGTGATTTAGACTTAGTGGGTTCCATGTTTCTTGGCATTTGTCCATCTCATTCATGCTGTTCAATATTTGTGCTACAATTATTCATAGTATTTTCCTATAATCTTTGTATTGCTATAAACTTGTGAGTAACACTTCTATTTTTATTTCTGATTTTAGTAGTTTGAGTCTTCAGTTTGGTTTTTCTGGTCAGTCTAGTTAAGATTTTCCAGTTTTGTTGAACATTTCGAAAACAACATTTTAGTTTCATTGCTCTTATCAGTAATTTTTCTATTCTCTACTTAATTTGTCCGTGTTCAATTTTTTCCTCTTCTTTTTTTGCTTTGTATTTAATCTCTTGTTCTTTTCTTAATTTTATCAATGAATTGTGTTGTTGATTTAAGCTCTTTATTTCTTTTTAACACCAAGCATTGCATCTGTTGTGCATAAATTCTGGTATAATATGTGTAGTTTTTGTTCTTCCTTGGGATCACTGGCTGCATTGGTCCACAAGAGTGGAAGAAGCAGAGTGGGGGGCAGGGTGCTGAGGACTGTGGGTATGACACAGAAAGCCCTCCAGGAGATGACTTAGGTTAATCAGCTCAGCTTTATTCCAGAGTATAGGGAATATATAGGATTGGGGAGTCTGGGGACAAACTCTAATTTGCACTAAATGGCATGCACCTATCATAAGACTTTCTATGTGGCAGCAGGTCCTATAGCAAAGCTCCTAGTACAAGTCTCAGTTACCACATGTGCAGCAGGGGAGGCTTCTAGCAGGGAACTGTGCCAAGGGTCACGCTAAAGATAAATCGGGCATCCAGGCTTTCAGATGAGGTCAATCCTCTGGGCCCAGAGGCATTTTCCAGATAAGGGCAGGTAGAGAGCAGGAAGTTTCGCTGGGGAGGGAGTCCTCATGTTGCAATAGACAACTAGATAGACTGCAACCTCTGACCAGCAAGGCCCTTCAACAATGTGGTTTGGTTTTTCCAATTTCTCTGTGTACTTTCTAATGTCCTTTGTGATTCTTTTCTTTGATCCACTGATTGTTTTATGGTGTGCTATTTCATCTGTGTTCTTCAGTTTCCTTTTGCTTTGATTTCCAGATTCAGTCCATTGCGGTTGGAAGTGATGTGGTATATGACATTGTGTTATTCTGGCCCCCTAGACCCTTTCTTGTCTTATGTCCATGGTACCACACATTACTGCATTATTGTATGTCGAATACTGAAGTCTCTATTATGTTAAAATAATGCTTGTATACCTTAATTTCTGTCAGCAAAAAAGACATTCTGAGTGAATCTCTATAACTATAATTGTTATATGTTCCTGTATTAAACCTTTTACTGACACATAATATCTTCATTTGCTTTTCATAATTCTTGGTGTAAAGTCTATTTCATCTGACAGTGTAGCCACCTATGCTCTCTTTAGGTTGCCATCTGCACTGAGATATCTTCAAGATCTCTCTTCTTCATATCCATCAAGGATTCTTTAAAATCATTCCTGTCCATGTTGCTACTTAGCTTGGAACTGTTTTTGTATTTCTCATAATATATTAGACATCACTAAAAAAGGCAAAACCATTTAACAGGGTTTTATACTATTAGTGCTAGACTAGATGTTAAGCAAATTTACTGAAAACCAGGTAATAAAGGGATCATTTTAAAGGAAATGTTGAGCCTCTGGGCATGATGTAATCACTGATATATTATTGTTTAATGGCACTGTTTCTTTGAGAGTTTACATTTTGTGTTGCTTTGTCCACAGAGCCCCTCATGGGAAACTATTTACAGTTCTTGGTATAATCACTTCAGAAATACCTCTGCAAATGGGAAAAGAAGACACAGTAGTCTGACCCTCCTGCTTTCTGCCTATGACTTCAGAGGAATTTATTCAATAAACATTTGTTTAATGCTTGCTAATTACCAGGCATGTAGGGTAAAAAGCATACAGAGATGCACGAGTCATAGATATTCTCCAACAGAACTCAAGAAAGTCAGGGATACAGGAGATGCAATAGAGGGTGTTAACAGGGGGTGGGCATGGAATCATAGCAACAGAAAATAGATTTCCCCTAGTTGCAAGGGGTGGAGTGGGGTATCATTGCATGGAAAGGAGTTAAGTCATGTTAGAGCAGTCAGGATACCCATTGGAAATCCACTGGAGGAACAAGAACCAAGGTAGTAGGGACTCAGAGAGATGAAATAAAGCGGAGACACTTACCTGATACCAATTCTTTGTTTAGAGTAATCATCAATAAATAATATTGCCAAGACAAAACAGTTTGTTCTCAGGGAAAGGCAAAGCTCATGGCTCTTTTCATTTTTCCCCTCAGTAAAGCACTTTATTAACTTTCAGTCACTGGCTGTTAAATCAAAGATTAAGAGTTTGAGGGGATGTCTTTGAACTATGTCAATATAGTGGAGAAGAGAATTATTTAAAATATTTAGCAAATATGATCTCTTTCCATAGTTTCTGTGTACAATTAAGATGGACACATTGTATATACTTACCAGGACACTGAAGATAATCTCTTTATTCAACATGACTCCCTCAATCTTAAAATAACACATTAGACTATAAGTCTACTGAAAATACTCCTAATCAGATAGTGGTTTGGCTAAACTAGATCCTTGAAGGTCAAAAATCCAATTAAAATTACAAACAACAGAGCCAATTGCTTTTGTACAATGGCAAGTTTATAATGTGTCCTAGAGAGAAGTTAAAAATTAGGAAGGTCATCAGTTTGAAGTAGATTAATGATAGGAAAGATCACATTTAGATTCATTGGCTACCTGAAAACATGGAAGAACTTTTTCCAATGCAAGTGCAAAAAAGCTCCACTGTCTTAGTTAGGATTATCAATGCTGTGATGAAACACCAGGACCAAAGCAGCCATGAAGGAAATGGTTTATTTGGCCTACACTTCCATATTGCTGTTCATCAAAGGAAGTCAGGACAGGAACTCAAACAAGGCAGGAACCTGGAGGCAGGAGCTAATGCAGAGGCCATGGAGGGGAGCTGTTAACTGGCTTATACAGCATAGCTTTTTCAGTCTGCTTTCTTATAGAATTCAGGACCACCAGCCCAGGGATGGAACCACCCACAATGGACTAGGGGCCCTTTCCCATTGATCACTAATTAAGAAGGTGCCCTATAGCCAGATAGATCTTATAGAGACATTTTCTTAATTGAGGTTCCCTCGTTTCAGGTAACTCTGGCTTATGTCAGGTTAACATAAAACTAGCCAGCACATCCACTATAGGTACAATGATGCCTGGGCCATATTTGTAGTATTAGCTTAATAAATGATATAGCAAGCTAACGAGGTGGCTTGAGCTAAGAGTATGGACAGCTCTTGCAGAAGATGTGGGTTTAATTTTTGGAAACCTTGTTAAGCAGTTCACAACTGTCTGTAGCTCCTGTCTGTAGCAGGGGGAACTGATACCTTTGGCCTCTGAGAACCCTCCCCAACACAAGTGAAATATTGAATACAATTGGTAAATGGTTACATCCTTTCTGATTACCCCAGTCCTTCAGTAGCTCCTCCCACTGAGGACCCACAGTCACTGTGCTTCCTTCAACAGCATGAGCCCTGCTTGTCTGGTTTTATCCACTTTTATGGCTTTTATCCACTCTGTTGTCTGTTCCTCTGCAAAGCTGATGTTACTAACTACTGGGAGCATGGAGTGGGCACACATGTAGTGAAACAAGTAACTCTTTTGCTTTTTTTGGGGGGGGCACCACTCAGCTCCCAAATAAATATATGGACTCTTATTATTACTTATATTATTACTTATAAATGCCCAGTCTTAGCTTGGCTT
Source organism: Onychomys torridus (assembly GCF_903995425.1). Taxonomy (NCBI): domain Eukaryota; kingdom Metazoa; phylum Chordata; class Mammalia; order Rodentia; family Cricetidae; genus Onychomys; species Onychomys torridus. Next base: position 60,689,252 of record NC_050445.1, read on the forward strand.
GTTTCTGGCCAGCTTTTCTTAACTTAAATTATCCAATTTTTCTTTTGCCTCTGGGCTTTTATTTCTCTCTTACTTCTATAATCTTACTTTCACTCTTACTCCATGGCTGGCTGTGTAGCTGAGTGGCTGGCCCCTGGAGTCCTCTTCTCCTCCTTTTCTTGTTCCTTGATTGTTCTTCCTTTTCTCCTATATATTTTCTCTGCCTGTCAGCCCCACCTATCCTTTCTCCTGCCTTGCTATTGACTGTTCAGCTCTTTATTAGACCAACCAGTTGTTTTAGACAGGCAAAGTAACACTGCTCCACAGCATAAACAAATAAAACATATCTTAAAATAATATTCTACAACAACTAACTAATTTTATTTTCTAAGCTCCATTTGGGAATCAAAAATTCATTGTGTGAACTTTATTGCTCTTACTACCTATAGAAATACTCTTGGTGGTTGATATAAAATACTTTCAACTTTAATTGAGTGTTTAGAATATAAGATATGTTCCTTTTACAAAAGACTGAGATTTGTTTCTTTTAGAATTTATTATCTCTGCATTGGAAAGTGGTATGTCTCTTTGTATTATATGAGTGCTATTTAATCCAACGCATCTACCTCTTCTATACTTTTAACATGCTATTATTTAGTTTAATTTTTCTTGGCTATCAGAGAACTGACATAGAGACATTTGCAGGGCTTCGGTTGTTCTAACTTCCCAGTCCAATTACCTACGTTTAAAACTTTTTCTCTGTTGTATTTTCATTTAAAAATATTTTATATTCTTTATTTATGATAAATAGCCTCAGCCAAAAGGTCTATTAAATTTGTGTTTCCTAAAATTCCTAGTACTAATTCCATGCTGCAAATCTTCACTATCTCTATATGATGTTAGTGTTCCCTTAAATTCCATGGTTCCTCCTACTTCCGTTTCTAACTACCCAACCCAACACAGTTTATAGCATAATCATGGTTATATCTCTTTGAAAGTCCTCCAAATTTTTCTATTTTTTCTAAAATAAATGAAATTTATTTGATTTGTGGCTTCTGAAATTCCCTATCATAGAAACTGGTTTCAAACTTAGGTTTCCACATGAGATTATAGGAATATACCTATATTCTCGACTCCAGTTTTTCTCTCCTTAGTTTCTTTTGAAGTTATAATTTAGCCCAACCTGTCTGCTCACAATCAATCAAATTGCTTCATCTAGAATCTATGCATCAATGTTTTAATCAATTTTTATTTCACCTCCTTTTCATTTAGTCTATCATTTAGGATCCCCACTTTAAATGTTTCTCAAATATTTTTATCACTCCCCCATTTTTATTGCAAATCCTGGCCATGATTATGTTTCCAGAATTACTCCAGTGATCTTCCAATCCATGCTGCTATCCTTAAAGTTTTAAGTGGCTTACAAGGAATCTAATAAATTCTACTGTTCTTCTGTGGCCAGCAAAAGCACAGATGATCCACTGCCTTCTAATCTCTGCAAGCTCATTTAATGTCTCTTCCCATTTGCTCCACTTTGGACACCCAAGCCTTGCATTGGTTTCCTAGGCTGAGCAACTATCGTCTTGTTTTTGATCTTCTGCCCAGGTTATATGTTAGCGTAAAGGCAGGTGTTGCCAAGCAATAGCTCACAAACCAAACCTGGCCCACTGCCTGTCATTTTCAATAAAATTTTACTGGACTATAGCCATGCCCATGAATCTAGGTATTGTCAGCGGCTGCTTTCATACTTCAATGCCAGACTTGATTTGTGGTAACAGAGAACAAATGGCCTACAGAACGTGAAACTACTCTTTGTTGTGTTCAGAATGCCTGCTAATCTATCCTGCCTTTCCTTTGCAAGGCTGGTCTTTTCTCATGCTATAATTCCCAAGTAAAAGGTCTCCCTCACCAAGGCAGAAAGACCTCCTTGTCTGAGCATACTACTTACTTAAGTTCCTGCCATCTTACCTAGTTTGTGACTCCTTTGAATTTGTCAGAGGCTGTGTTTAAATATCATTGTTTACCTGGGACTTTATCTTTTGCTAGACTATGTATAGCTGTTTCCCTTTAGCCAATTTGTTTTTTTTACAATTTCATAAATGTGTATAGTGCATTCTGGTTGCTCTCACCCCACTCTCTCTTCTCTTCCACCTTCTGTGGTCCCCCTCTTCCCTGTAACTCTGTTTCCCACACTGAGGTCTGTTGGAATTCTTTTGTGATTCACTGATTTTAAACAGGCTCATCTGTGTATCATGAGTTTGGAAGTATCCAAAGTTTGGAGTACAGTGGGCTCAGCAGTGGGGACACAACTGAAATAAGTGGTGTTTCTCCTCCAGAAAGGCGGTAATTCATCAGGTAATGGTAGAGCCCATGACCCCCCTCAATCCATGACTGGTTGTTGACAGTCCCAGTCTTGGCCAGGCAGCCTGAGCTGCTGTGAGGTCATGTTTGCAATGGTTGTCTTATGCCTCAAAGAGAGCATTTTGCACCCCTTTTCCCCATCTTCCAGGTCTCACATTCTTTATGCTTTCTCAGTGTTCCCTGTGCCTTAGACTGGGTGGCATAAATGTCCAGTGTAGAGTTACAGGTGAGTATTCAATGATCCCTTCTGTTCAGCACCTTGAACAGTTGTGAGTCCATGCACTCACCACCATTCACTGTCCACACTGGATGCTGGCTGTGAGATGGAAGCTTGCTTGACTATCTATTAAGGCAGGGAAGGTGCATTTTGTTCACAACTTTATACTCAGTTATTAAAACAAAACCTGCTCATAGTATGTTAAAGCAGGAAATGAACACTATCTGAACAAATGAATGAAAATGTCCTATATTTTTAATTCCACTTTAGAAAAACCTAGTTTCTATTTGGCTTTGAAAATATGTTGAGATTTTTAAGTGACCCCCCCTTTGCAAATTTAACCTCTTCTGGAGAAGGCTTTTTTCTCTGAATTCCACCGTGTGAGGCTCTCATTCTGTTTCACTCAGCTCACAGTGAGATGCAGTCTTTAAGTCTTTACTGCATCTTGGGCTGTAGGGCTCTGCATTTCTCCAAGAGAGGAAACAGCTTCTAGAAATGGTTCCCTTATTGAAGAGTTCCATCAGAACTAATCTAGAGTGGCTCTGACAGATGAAAAAAAGCATGAAGATCCTCCCTGACAATACACATCAGAGAATCAAGCAATGCACACACACACACACACACACACACACACACACACACACACACACACGTGCACACACGTGTTTATGTGTATACAAATATTTATATGAAATATATCTATATCTGTTCCATTAATGCCTGTCCATAATAATTAATCAACATTAAGGAGCATTTTCGAAGATTACAATATTAATAATACTAAAGAAACATAAACTTTCATTATTATAGCTTCCATCACAGCAATTCACTCCATGGGTAGATCCAAATGTGTTTGTTCTTTTTTAGATATGTGCTCTGAATTACAAAACTGAGAATATTGATGTGTGAAGAGTCAGGTACAAAGTTATACAATTGGGCAGGTTGAGAAATGTTATTTGGAGTCCATGATATTTTGAATAGATTTTGTCAGAGAGGGATGTTGAGCAGGGGACAAGGGAAGGGCCCTGTTCTAGTTCTAGAATGTTCTGTTGATGTCACTGATGAAACTTCAGGAAAAGGAGTTTCAAGAAACCTGGAGAGACCTGATTAAGTTTGTTAGGGGGATGGGGTTTTCAAGACCCTGGACATGAGAATTTAACTTGTTGGCAAAGAAAGTAAAGCTGGTCGCTGGGACTTCACTAACATTTGACATGAGGAATGGTGGTCGAGTAACATGCAATTTAGAAGAAACCCTACGCTTTGCTTTACCTCATATCCAACATGCTGTGGTTGCCCCTTCAAAGTTCAAGAAACCTGAGGAGCCATCTAATTCTTTGGTAGAGGATTGTTCTATACATAGCAGGGGAAAGGCTAGCTGCTGCCTTTTCCACTCATTTGTCCTGTAGATCATGAATCATCGTGAGGGGTACATAAAAATCAGTCATAAGACTGTCCCGCTAATAGTGTTATCTTGGAGGCAATTACCTGAATAAACAATTTTCTATAAAATAGTACTTTATTATTCTGCATTTATGTTAGCCACAGGAAGAATCAATAGCATTATGAGTAAATGGATTTTTAATTATAAGGAAGTAATTTGAATAGAGGGCCAATGGCTTTCCTCTCTAGTAGTGAACTAGAATCAAGAGATTTAGGATCGACTCTTCCCAAGTTAACAAATAGCATTATGAGAAATGCAGAGCATATTTTAGGAGATTGTTACTATTTCTTTTCTGTTGACTTCAATTTGGATTCTCCCATCATATTTCTCAGGCAAGTTAAGAAAGAAAAGTACACAGAATGAAGAGAAGTTAGTCACATGTGATATTAAAAATGTGTTCCAGTGGCAGATTTCATCTCATTGTTTGTTCCACCAACATTTAAGCATGTGCCAGGCATATGAAAATTGTTGTTCCTGTTCCTCTCCCTATCCCAGCTGAACTTCAGCACCTTAAGCTATGTAATGTACATCCTTTAGAACTTTGAAGCTAATAGATGATTGGCGTACACACACTTAAAATCGATTATCCATAGATAACAGAAAGGGAAATAGATGTTATGGGAAGACAGATCTGGTTTCCAGTCTGGCTTCTATAATTTATTAGCCATTGACCTTGGACATCTGAATTTCAGTGTGTACTGTTGTGTGTAGGATGTCTGCACTGTAGGGATTCAGGTGAGTGTAATGTGAAGTCACATCAGCAAACACAACTTTTAGTAAATCACAGTCATGATTCACATCATTGTTATTCATTTTAATACTGATATTTTTATGTTAGGGAAACATTAATATTTCACTGGGGGATACTTTGGTAGGGAGATAATTTCTAGAGAGGAGTCAGGTCTGTATATGTAAATGAAATTACTTGACACTCAGTTTCTGTAAATAAAACCATACACAGTGTATCTTTGCTTTTTCTTATTACCAGCCCACAGCATGGTCTTGTACTTTGTGAGCTTTCAGAGCTTAGTTCACATAATTAAGGCATAGCTTACTTTAAACAAATGAATTTGAAAGACACCTTTAAAATGAGATGAAAGAAAGATTTGCTTTAATATTAGTTTCTTGTTCTTGCAGAAAGACCCATGGTAAAGTGTTAGAATTGGCAAGTATTTTAGGAGCAGTTTTGCCACTGTTTTTACAGGTGGTTGAACTGATAGCCAAAGGGTATTTCTAAAGGTGTGCAACCAGCTGTCAGCAGAACTAGGATTCTTGTTTTAGCTAGCTCTTCCTCTTGTGCTGGCTTCTACACAGTCACAAGAATTTTATCAGGGCAGCATTTGAAATGACCCAGAATCACAGGTTTTTCAGATGTTTAAAAATGTGATGTTAGTTACAAAAGTGATTCTTATTATTGACATTGCCAGATGTTCAAGATACAGAGAGTGTAGAAATATGGTAGGGCAATGTCTTGTCTTAAGGTTTCTATTGCTACAATAAAACATCATAACCAAAAGCAACTTGGGGAGGAAAGGGTTTATTTCAGCTTACAGCTTGTAATTCATTATCCAGGGAACCCAGGTCAGGAATTGATGCCAAGGCAATGGAGTAGTGCTGCTTACTGTCTTGCTCCTCGTGACTTGCTCATTCTGTTTTCTTACAGAACCCAGGGCCACTAGCCCAGGGGTGGCACCACCCACATCGAGGAAGACCCTCTCAAATTGGACATCAATCAAGAAAATGCACTGCAGGCCTGCCCTCAAACCAATCTAACAGGAACATTTTCTCAGTTGAGGTTCTTCCAAAGTGTGTGTCAAGTTGACATCAAATTAGCCAGTACAGGCAGGATGTACCCACTCTTTCACCCACAGGCATATTGATGACCAAGTTTCCTGGGACTTCGGGTAATTTACAAGATCCTGGGTTACTGCAGGGGGTGAAGGCAAGGGTGTACCAGTTGTAGGCAAGAGATACACATCTTGGGAAAATAAAGATGTTTCAAATAATGTGAGGGATAAATGATTTCCTTCAAGACTCTAGAATATTGTTAGTAAAATGTGTACTTCCCATAATTGCACCTATTATTTAGTGGCTTGTTATGCAGGATGTAGGGGGTTTGCTTTGTGTCTGTAAAGACAGAACACAATTCCCACCTCAAAAGGAATAAATCCCATCTTATTCTGGGGCTAATTATAACTGAATGTGGCCTGAGAACACAGATTTAGGCTTCCCCAGATGCCCTATTCCAATGTGGAAACTGTTTCAGGAAGGTGTTTTGTACAGAATGGAAGACAGTTATAGATCAAGGCAGTTTTCAGATACATCAGTGGGAGCATCGAGTGAGCAGGATGGAGCAAAGCAAGGAAATCCCTGTTTATCTTTCAGATAATAACTGACGACAGTTTTAGCCTTAGGGATGGTGGAAGTGAGAAGTCTATTAATAGAATCCCCAGGACATTTCTCCTGATTATCATAAGGATGTTAGGTCAGACACAGAGGCAAGCAATGTATGACTATGAAGAATGCTAAAGATAGCCCATGATAATTTGATTCTGGATCTGTAACATTCTAATTCTCCACATCATGAAATTCTATTAGGCCAGTCAGCCTTGTAGACTTTAATGTAGTTGTGCCCTGCTCCATGAACTTCAGTTTACTCTTGAAGTTTTAATCCTTTCTAAAGATAGGTGCAAGGTATTGGTAGCAATTGCCAAAGATGTCACATCATTACTAAGAATGGTGAGATTGTGGCAATTTTTATTGCATCCCAGGCTAATGCCCTCTACATAGCTTCTTTTTTTGTTGATCATCATGGTGACCCTGTGATGAAAATACAATTATTTTTCAGCTAGCAACAGGGCATCTAAAGGTTTGAGAATTCAATGTAACCCAAGTTCCCAAGTGGAGCCATCACCCATTTAAGAGCAATGTATGCTTTCTTTTTATTCTTACTTTATTAAGAAAATTTCTATTCATTTTACATACTAACCACAGATCCCCTCACCTCCCTCCTCCCCCCCCCCATCCCAACCCCCATTCCCACCTCTTCTAAGGCAAGGCCTCCCATGGGGAGTAAGTAGAGTCAGTTGAGGCAGGTCTAAGCCCCTCCAACTGGATCAAGGCTGTGTAAGTTGTCCCATCATAGGCAGTGGGCTTCCAAAAGACCATTCATGCCCTAGGGATGGATCTTAATCCCACTTCTAGGGGCCACTTAAGCAGATCAATCTACATAACTGTATCATCTATGCAGAGGGCCTAGTTCAGTCCCATGGAGGCTCCACAGCTATTGGTCCACAGTTCATGAGTTTCCACTAGTTTGGTTTGGTTGTCTCTGTACATTTCCCTATCATGATCTTGGTGCATCTTGTTCATAAAGTCCCTCTTCTCTCTCTTCGACTGGACTCCTGGAACTTGGCCTGGTTCTTAGCTGTGGATCTCTGCAGCTTCTTCCATCAGTTACTGGATGAAGGCTCTATGATGACAGTTACAATCTAATTACTAGGGTAGGCTAGTTCAGGTACCATCTCTGCTATAGCTAGTAGTCTAAGGCGGAGTAATCCTTGTGGATTTCTGGGAAATCCTAGCACTTCCTTAGCACCTGGTTTCTCCCTATCCCCATGGTGTCTCCCTCTATCATGGTATCTCTTTCATTGCTCTTCCATTCTGTCCCTGTTCCGGGTCGACCATCTTATTTCCTTATGTCTCATCCCCTGTCCCCTATCCTCCACTGTCCCCTTACCCCGAGTCTACTCACAGAGCTCTCATTCATTTCCCCTTCTTAGGGTGATCCATATGTCCCTCTTGGGGTTCTCCTTGTTAGCTAGCATCTCTGGAGCTGTGGGTTGCAGTCTGGCTATCCTTTGCCTTTCATCTAGTATCCACTTATGAGTGAGTACATACCATGCTTGTCCTTCTGAGTCTGGGTTACCTCACTCAGGATCATATTTTATAGTTCCATCCATTTGCCTGCAAATTTTATGATGTCATTGTTTTTTACTGCTGACTAGTATTCCATTGTGTATATGTGCCACATTTTCTTTATCTAGATTGTTTCCAAATTCTGACTATTACAAACAATGCTGCTATGAACATAGTTGAATATGTGTCCTTGTGGTATGATTGAATATTCCTCGGGTATATGCCCAAGAGTGGTATTGCTGGGTCCTGAGGTAGATTGACTCCCAATTATCTGAGAAACTGCTATACTGATTTCCAAGGTGGCTGTACAAGTTTGCACTCCCACCAACAGTGGAAGAATGTTCCCCTTGCTCCACATCCTCTCCAACAAAAGCTGTTATCAGTGTTTTTGATCTTTAGCCATTATGACAGGTGTAAGATGGTATCTCAGTGTCATTCTCTGATAACTAAGGATGTTGAGCAACTCCTTAAATGTCTTTTAGCCATTTGAGATTCTTCTGTTGAGGTAATTTGTGCTTTTTTTGGGGGGGGGGAGGGTTGTTTGTTTGATTTTTTTTGTTGTTGTTTTTTTTGTTTTTTGTTTTTTGTTTTTTTGAGACAGGGTTTCACTGTAGCTTTGGAGGCTGTTCTGGACTAGCTCTGTAGACCAGACTGGCCTCGAACTCACAGAGATCCACCTGCCCCTGCCTTCCAAGCGCTGGGATTACAGATGTGTGCCACCATCGCCTGGCTTGATTTGTTTTTTTGAGACAGGGTTTCTCTGTGTAGTTTTGATGCCTGTCTAGATCTTTCTCTGTAGACTAGGCTGGCCTTGAACTCACAGAGATTCTGGCTCTGCCTCCTGAGAGCTGGGATGAATGTCTTACCAGCGCCCAGCAATGTAGTTTTTAACTCTACTTCACTGTTGCTTCTTCCTTCATCAAAGTCTGAGTATGAATTCTTTTCTGCATCCATCAACCAGATAATTGGATGGGACAGACAGACAGACTAAGCCACGACCGCAGCTGCCACTGTCAGTTGTTCTTTGAAGCAAAAAGGTGCAGCTCATTTAAATCCAGTCTGACCTTTGCCTTTAATAGCACAGAATGGCTAAGAGTTAGAACAAGAACATGGTGTTTGTGCAGTGCATACTCGTGTCAGTGTGCCTGCTTCAGTGTGCCTCACCTGTTCACATCTCCAGTGCAGCCCCTTCTGAAGGCAGCGTTTTCTTAATTTGCATTTTTATCTTCTTTGGTTTCTATTTATTGACTTTTTCCACCTCAGCTATGAAAGGTGCGTCACACAGCTGCAGAGAAAGTGAAGAGAAGGGGCAAGCCAGTTGGGTCAGGTCTACATGAGGCCAAAGCTGAGTCCTCCTTTGACTTTTAATCACCCAGTGATCAGTTGAGAAACTGGAAAGAATAGCTATAAATGGCTGTCAGTAATTTAAGAAAAATTTACTGTATCACAGCCTTCTTTATTAAATGCTGACTCTGTGTGTGGAAAAGCAGGTGTGTTTATGTGGATGCCAAGTTTAATCTTTTCTTTTCTCCCATCAAGTCCATGTTTTTACCTTCAACTTGATATTTGTGGTTTTAACTCAAGTGACACTTCTCAGCCACAAACCAAAGTCATTTGCTCTTGTTTTCAACATGGAATATGATCCTTGGTCTAACAGGTTTTATGAGCCACCTCTACAGACCACTTGATTTCTTCCTGGTTGGGTGAACAGAAAAAGAAATAACGTAAAGGTAGTATTAGATTCAGATTTTCCAGGATTTCCTGGCTATTTAAAAAGCCACCACCTTTTATTGAGTGTTACATGGGACTTTAGTAACATAGTTTTTCAAATACTATGTAATTTTCGTATCACTGGCTTCTAAGGACTACTGTTTTGGAAAAAGTTGCACCAAACTTCCATGGACTGTGCTGCTGCTGTCACTTGGGGAAGGAATTAATATTTTCCTAACCTTATTGTAGGCTTTCCTTCATTGTTGGTTCTCTCCCAGGTATTTACCCAGATGAATGTTCATCCAAGTTCTGTTTGTTCCTCTTTGATTTCAATGAAAATAAAAGAAAACAACCCCACATTTTCAATGGTGCTTTTAGGCGGAGACAGAGACACTTCAGCAATAAAGCTGAATAATTGTCTTCTTGTTTTTGAATACTCTCTGGCCTTCCTTCTGAACATCGAGACTGTCTACATTCCTGTGTCTTCTGTCTCTATTGGCAGGACGGCTCCATTGTGGACTTCTCCCTGAGTCAGACAACAGTAGTTACATTTCCAGCCATTGCAGGTGTTGGCTTTCCTTGACTATTCCTAGTTTTCTTAGTTTGTTCTCCAAAACAACTGGTGGTCTCTGGTTTCTTTTACAGGTGTGATGACTTAGTATTTCAGATGTGTTTTGCCTCTTTCCATTGCTGGTTCACTCTTACGAATTTTGAAAGCAGGGTGATGGGTGAAAATGTTACAAACTAGAATATATTGAGGATGGGTTTAACTGACCAATACCTTAGCAAGAAGTTTGCCACATGACTAAGTCAAATTACTGCACCAAGTTGGACACTGGCTTTTAGAAGCTGAAATAAACAAGGACCATCATAAACTAAAGAAATGCTGAATGCTAGAAATCAAGATAAACAAACATGAACAAAGCAAAATAAAACAATGGTTTAAAGCATCTATACAGAGATAAGCTAGGAATTTTATAATTTGACAAAAAGCTCTTAAAACTTACTAGGAAAGGTTAAAATATAAAAACATTTGTTAAAAATAAAAGATAGTGTGGAAAATATCTTGTAGAAGATGCATAAAATTGCAACTAATAGAAAAGAAAAAGAAAAAATATATAAAACAAAGAACCAGTAACTGGATTCTAACATCTAATATCCAGGAAGAGAAAAATAGAACCAAGAGTGAAGACCTTGCCAAATAATGAACAACACAACATAAAACAAAACAAAATTTAAAAAAAATCTTAAGTTGAAAGACACATGCTTCTGCATTCAAAGAGTCCAAAGTCTTCAGACATTTGTGATAGAAATATCACAACTGTTAAGATAAAAGGAAATACTAAAATTGTTCAGAATTAAAAACGGAGCAAGCATGAAAACAATTATATACAGGTAAGCAAGTAACCAATCAAGAAATAAAATGGAAGAACCCTAGACTTCTCACCACGAACACTGCTTGGTAAAGGATATAACTGTCAAATCTTGTAGGAAAATAATTTCAATACCGCCAAAATCCCATGAAGAGGAAAGCTAGAATAAAAACATCTTGGAACACATGATAAAAATGGAAAGTCTGTTTTCTTCATGTAATTTCATAGGGAAGACATGTTTCAGCAAGAGGGGGCAAACCAAAGAGGGAGATAAGAGATTTAAGAGACAAACAACTCACTCAAGAAAATGAACGATGGGAAAGTCTAGGATGATGTCCACTGAACTAGTTTCAAGAATGAAAGCCCAGAAGGATGAAGGTCTTCAAAAAGCATGCTTCTCATTTAGAGGGGCCCTAAACTAGGTGTTATTGGGTGGAGATTCTGGAAAATTTGAGTCAGTAAACAAGCTTGGAAACTAAGGGTGCATTTACCACCAAACAGTGAGATATACCCAGAATTAATTCAGCTGGATCTATTTCAAAGATGTTTCTCCTGTACTAGGGTGTGAATGAGAAAACTATAGGAGGCACTCATAAAGCTTAAGTTCTTTAGTTCACACAAGACATTTATATGCAGTATACAAATGTAGTATCCAGACAAACAACTAATTGGAGGGATGCCTCAGTTTTTTATGCAGCAATAAAAATATGACAATATTTTTTATTTGAGTATGGATAGATCAACTGCCTAATTTCTTTGGGTTATTGCTTATAAATATGGTTTAATACTTTTTAACCAATATTCTAGCCAGAATAATAGTACCCCACACAAAATATGATCATCTCATAAAAAGGCCTCAGTTAATTAATATGTTTTCTTAGAAGATGAACATTGTTTAAACACAGGAACATGAACATTTTAGTAAATAACTGCTTTAAAGCCTTCTCTGAAAAGACAACTGTTTTCTGTTGTGGGAAGGCATCAAAAAATGAAGACCCAGATTATTTGGTTTTGCATTAAGGAATTTATACAAATTTGAAATTCTAACTGCTTGTTAGAGTGGTAGTCTAGGGACACTAACTTAAAATCTATGATTAATTAAATCACACTGATGCTTTAAAACTTTAAATCTCACAAGGTTAAAATTTACTAGTTTATATACAATGCTGAAATATTTTCTTTTTAGATCTGTGTGTGTATGTCCATGCATGTTCACATGTGTGGGGATATATGTTTGTGTGTATGTGTGTAGATGTACTTGTGAAGGCCAGAGGTTAACCTCAGGCATCAATTTTTAGGAGCCATCTACCTTGTGTTTTGGAGGAAGGGTCTGTCACCAGGACCTGGAACTCTCTGATTTGGCTAAGTTGGCTGAACAGCCAAGGAGCCCTGGGTGTCTGTGCATCTTCAGCCCTGGTATTTTAAGGGTGTGCCACCATGTCTTACTTTTCATGTGGGTGCTGAAGATCAAATTCAGTTTCCCATGTTTGAATAGCAAGCACTCCATCCACTGAGCCATCTTCCTAGTCTTCTATTGCTAAAAAATTCAGGAAAACTCGAGTCTCACTACATTTATTAGTTACTTTATTGTACTTACAAAAGTAGATTGGTAGTTGAGGGTTTGTTTCAGAGTGGAGAACTGGTACTTTATATTAAAATTATACATGACATTCAATATTTCAAGATTTAGTTAACTGAACTTGTAAATAGAAGAAGCATCATTCAAATGTTAAAATAGTTGCTCGCATGTTTGGCTTGTACTCAGGAACTTAGATTTATAAGATTAATCTAAAAATTAAAGAAAAACTAAGTTTATGAATTTTAGCTTTCCTTAAGCAATGTATATTCACCATCCACAAACTTTTAAAAATTAATTAAATTTGATCTTTGGAAATTTCACTCATATACATAGTGCACCACTCTCACTCTGTATCCTTTCTCATTGCCCAGCTGCTGGGTCTTCTGCCCTGTGCCACGCTTCCCTGTCTTCCTTGTAAATCTATTTCTCACGTTCATGTCTACAGTTGTGTGGAGTCTTCCATTCTAGGCCATTGATGTGCATCTGCATTTGTGCCAGTGGCATGCTTCATTACTATGGTCCTGTAGTGCAATTTGAAGTCAGTTAGGATTACACCTCCTGCAGTATTCTCTTTGTTTGAGATTACTTAGGTGATCCTTAGTCTTTTGTGTTTCCATACAGATTTTTAATATGTGTGAAGGATGGCTTTTGAATTTTAATTGAGAATGTACTGCTTTGCGGATGGTGGCCATTTTCCCAATACTAATTCTTCTGATCCATGATTCTGGAAGGTCTTTCATCATATAGTGCATTCCTCAATTTCTTTCTTCAGTGTCCTGAAGTTATTGTTACAGAGGTCCTTTGTTACCTCAATTAGGTTTATTTATTTCTAAGGCCTAAAATTTTTTTGGTGACTATTATGAATAGGATCTATTCTCTGATTTCTTTTTCAGTATATTTGCCATTGGTAAATATGAACCTATTGGGTTTGTATGTTAATTTTGTATCCTGTCATCTTGTCTACCTGTTTTATCAGTATCAAGCATTTTTGGTGTAGTCTTCAGTCTCTTAAGTATACAGTCATACTGACTGTAAATAGGATGTTTTTAAATTGCTTTTCCTATTCATATCCCTTTTATTGCCTTCTCTTGTCTTCTTGCTCTAGATAAGACATCAAGTACTATGTCAAACAGAATTGAAGAGAATGAGCAGTCTTGTCTTATTCCTGATTTTAGTGGGAAGGCTTTGTGTTTTTCTCATTTAATATGATGTTGGCTGTAGGTTCTTATATACAGCCTCTATTATATTGAATGCCCTCTGTCCTTAGCTTCTCCAGAACTTTTATAATGAAGAGATGTTGGATTTTTTTAAAAAGTTTTTTTCTTTATCTATTGAGTTAATCTCGTGATTTCTTTGAGTCCATTTATATAATATATGTGGTGATATTGTATCCCCCAAAATATTGTGCACCCTAATAAACTTATCTGGGGTCAGAGAACATAGCAGCCACTATATAGACATAGAGGCCAGAAAATGGTGGCATACATACCTTTTATCCTAGCGTTCCAAAGGAAGAGATCTATCTGGATCTCTGTGAGTTCAAAGCCACACTGGAAACAGCCAGGCATGGTGACTCACGCTTTTAATCCCAGGAAGTGATGGTAGAGAGCAGAAAGGATTATAAAGCATGAAAACCAGGAACTAGAGCTGGTTAAACTTTTAGGCTTTTGAGCAGCAGTTCAGCTGAGATCCATTTCAGATGAGGACTCAGAAGCTTGCAGTCTGAGGAAACAGGATCAGCTGAGGAACTGGCACGGTGAGGTGGCTGTGGCTTGTTCTGTCTCTCTGATCTTCCAGCATTCACCCCAATAACTGGTTCCAGGTTTGTTTTTATTAATAAGACACTTTAGGATTCATGCTACAAATATATCACATTTGTTAACTTACATATATTGAACTTCTCCTGCATCTCTGGAATGAGGCCCATTTTATAATGATTAATGATCTTTCTGATATAATTTTGAATTTAATTTGTCAGTATTTTATTAAAAATTTTTGTATCTATTAAAAATAATATCTGCCTCATAGAGATGTTTGGAAGCATTCTTTTAAAAACATTTTGTTGAACAATTTGAGTCATTATGATATTAGTTCTTATTTGAGGGTCTTGTAGAACCTGAAGTGAATCCTTCTTGTCCTGGATTTCTTTTTTAGGTTAATTTGGGAGGCATTTTATTACTGTTTTAATCTCATTGCTGGTTATAGATTTGCTTAAATACTTTATTTGATTTTGATTTAATTTTGATGGCCTATATTATCTATGGTGGGATACCTTACACAGCCTTGATGCAAGGGGAGGGGCTTTGACCTGGCTCAACTGAATGTGCCAGGCTTTGCTGACTCCCCATGGAAGGCCTTATCATTTTGGAGGAGAAGATGGGGGCTGGGCTGGGTGAAAGGCTAGGGGGCATGGGAGGAGGGAGGAGGGGACCTGTGGTTGGTATGTGCAATGAATAAAAAATTTCTTAATAAAAAAAAACAAAAAAATAATTTTGTCAGGCTACAAATCCATCCATTTCTTCTAGGTGTTCTAATTTTGTATAACAGGTTTTTAATGTATTTTCTTATGATTTTTCTGAATTTTATTGGTATGTGTTGAAATGTTTCCCTTTTATCTCTAATTAGATCCTCTCTCTTTCTATAGTTAATTTGGCTAGTGGTTTGCCAATATTGTTTATCTTTTGAAATAACCAACTTTTCATTTCATTGATCCTTTGTATTTTTTTCACTTATATTTTCTTAATTTCTGCCCCAATCTTAGTTACTTTACTCATCTATGGCTTTTTAGTTTAGTTTGTTCTTGTTTTTTCCAAGGCTTTCAGGTACATGATTGAATTATTAAATTGAGATATCCCAATTAAAAAAAAAAGATTTATTTTACTTTTAATTATATGTAAGTGTATATGTGTCAGTGTGGGGTGGGTATGTGTATGTCAGTTCAGGTTCCCACAGAGTTCAGAGTAGCAGGAGCCCTTCAGGCTGGAGGCACAGACAGTTTCGAGCTATCTGACGTGGGTAGCAGGAACTGAACTTGGGTCTTCTGCAAGAGATGAACATGGTATTGCCTGCTGGGCCATCTCTCCAGACACTGTGCAGGCACTTAGGACTATAGGTTTTCTTAGGGCTGTCTTCATCTTACCTCACAGATTTTGGGATGTTGTACCTTCATTTTCATTCAGTTTTAGGAGTTTTTGATTTCCTTCTTTATCGATTTAGTGACTCTTTATTGTTCAGTAGTGAAACACATACTTTGAAAAACAAAATAAAACTTTGGTAGTCTTTTCTGTAAGAGAAAAAAAGAAAACTCAGGTCACCAAAAACAACACACTATAAATGAAGATATTCAGTCATTAAAGGCTGGGCTCACAACCAAATATACATGATGATATTTTCCCTGACAATGAAAGAACCAGAATAAAACAAAGAAACAGTAGAATCAAGCAAATAGACGGAATGAGAAAAGGAATGCTATAATGGTTTTTTGCACATTAGAAAATATGTATAATGAGAATGAAACATTGTTTAGATTCTTCATTTCAGGAACAACATATTAGCAAAACAGAGCGGACATGTGTAAATTTGAGCTTGGCCTTTCCTATGCTATTTAGAGGATGAATTACAGAGTTGTTTAAATCTCGTTTCAACCTCCTAACTGTGTGTTCTCGGGTGCATTCTCCCATCCACTATAGCCCAGTTTCATACGAGCACTCAGTGCACTAGCTCCACAAATATTTGCTGATTACCTCCCCTATCTCAGATGCTGTTCTCACACCAGGAATTCAGAGGAACAAAAGAGACTGTTTAGTACTTGTGGAGCTCACACCCCAAAATGAGGAACCAAACAGATCAACAACCAAATAACAAAGGCAAGCTCATGAACAAATACATCATATAGTTTCCAAGAAGTTGTTATCTCCGGGTTCAGGGCAGTGGGTTTGAGCCAAGAAAAGGAAGAAGAAGCACCGTGGGGTTGGAAGGAGGGGCGAGATTCTCAAATGGTGATTTTACTGGAAAGACACTGGAACACACGACACAGCTGAAACACAGACCCTGCTTGACAAGAAGACACAGCCACCATGCTGGAAGGACAGCGGGGAGGCTGGGGGCTGAAGCTGGAAGGAGGAACGGTGGTAAGTAAAGTCGGCTAGAGAAGAGTTTGTCCCAGAGCATCCTCATCACTGGGGGCTTTAAGCGGGCTAGTGCAGTGGTTTCCTCAGCCCTAGGGCTTTAAAAGTCATTCTGTAGCTGTGATGTGAACAAGTGGGGCTAAGGGACACGGGGAGATTGGCAATTAAAAGTAGGATCCATGTTAAAAGGTTGAAAGGACAAAATAGGCGAAAAAAGCTAGTGTTTGCATAATCTTAGCTATTATTCCGTTTGAATGTCATCTTCAATGGAAAATAGTGATTTTCTTGAAAACTCCTCTGCATAATGTCAGTTTGATAGAGATCTGAACATTCATTCACATTTCCAGAAGACAGATACTAATTAAATTGGGGCTCAACAAAGAGAAGGGAATCAACCCTGCTCTTTGGCTCCATACCACATCAGCACTATTGGTTAGTTCATTATAGATGGCCAGCAGGAGTGTGTCTGCCCTGTCTTGGGATCACTGGGAAGAAAGAGTGGCAAAATCCAGGTGAAAACAAAAAATGAGGTGCATTTCTGCCCTACTTTTCTTAGCTCATCATTTCCTACATCAGGTGTTGTTCAAACAGTCAGTTCTTAAGTATGACCCTACTTCAAGCAAAAGTGAATCACTTGAGCCTAGGGAGGATGACTCTTTGCTTCTTAGATTTAGCATTTCCTTTTGGATTCTAAAGGCAAGTTTAAAGAAAAGGAAGGCAGAGAGAGGTCAGGCCTAGTTGTGAGCACGAAAGGGTATTTCCATTTCCTAAAAGGAGGTGTATTAGGACCAGTGTTTCTGTGCTCCACTTCACTCACTCACTGGAAGAGTCTTCAAAGAACAGAAGCGGCAGTGTTTGGTCAAGCATCTAAAGTTTAGGTGGTGTCAAAATAGAGACAAAAATGCAGCAGCTATGCAGAGATGCCAAGACAATTTCCATTACCCTGATGAGAACCAGACCTTGGCTACAGGAGTGACAGCATCCAAATTAGACCTCAAAGGAAGAATGGATTGTGGAATTGGGTGTGAAGAGGTTAGGAGGATAAATCACAAGGAAGGAAGAAAAGGGAATACGGACATCTGTGTTAAGAAATGCAAGACATGTGAGAAGCATGGCTAGATAACTAGGAACCAAGTAAGAGCTGAGGGTGTTTATAGAGATGCCACACTTGTTTTCACTGCTGGGATCTCAGCTCTGATGAATACTTCCTGGCCTTAGACCTTAAGCTTCACTTAGTAGATATTCCCATTGAAATTTATGAAAATAAACTAAAAGGAGAAATAGATTTAAATCCCTCTTAGAGGCAGCACGGCTGAAAAACAATGTGTATTAGGTGTCATGACAACCTGAATGTTCGTGAAAAACATTTTTGTATTTGGTTCTTTATGATTTTAAAATGCTTCTCATGTTTACATTTATTTGAAAAGCAACATTTAAAATATAAATTCCCAAGAGCTCACAAACAAAGGTTGGCAATTCTTCATCAACAGCATTTATGTGAATGATCCGCCTGAGACCGAATAGGAAATGTGCCCTCTTTACATATTTTGTAGTGTAAGAGCTATTGTTTTCTAAAATTGTTTCTGCTTTTCATTTTGTCTTTTCAGTTAAAAAATGGCTTCTGAAATATGTATGAGGGAGGCCAGCTATAATTAATGACAGTGTATGCTGCTGTAGTGTCAATTTGTCACAATCCCAGTGACACAAGTCCAATTAGTACCCCCGAGAGTTTGTCAACTGCCTGCCACCCTCTGTCATTTAGCTACGAAACCAAATGTCTGACTTATCTGTGATCTCTCTTGGAACAAAAACAAAATCCTACTGTTTAGTGAAAAATAGTTGCTCTGTAGTCACGTTTTCCCCATTCATCATTGTACTGCCAAGACCTGGTAGGCTGACAACTTTCAGCATACACTTCTTGAACCATGGAGTAGATGGACACACAGATTAGGGAGATGTGAACAGCATGCGTGAATGCACCACCACTGACAGGCTAGCCTCCAGTTTTCTCTGACTAAATAAGTTACTAGCACATCAAGCTGTGTTTGTTGCCCTTGTACTTCAGAGCTTCCCTGACACTGTTTCTCCAGGTAACTCTCCTATTTCCAAAGTTTCTGCACTGCTTGACTTCAAAGAGCAGAATCCCATCTTTCCCATGTCGTCTCCGGCAACAGTGGGAGCCGTGTGGGAATGCTGACAGGCTTTTCAGAAGTTTCACAGTAGGAGGTTTGCTTTCACCACAGCTGCGGAGTACACATAAAAGTTTGTAGGTTTTACTAGGAAGAATTAGTTTGAAAATATTGTCAGATGAGTCTTGTTTAAAACATAATTCTTGCTATTGCAAATATTTTAAGGAGGCTGGAGGTGGTTATAAGTGATTTCTGCTCTTACAGAGGACTTGTATTCAGTTCCCAGCACCTACATGGGGACTCACAGTCATCCTTAACTCCAGTTCCAAGGGGTCAGGGGACCCATCACTCTTTTCTGGCCTCCATGCTGTATGCATATGACACACTTACATTCATGCAAGCAAAACACCTATACACATAAAATAAGTAAATCTTTTTTGAAAAGAGAGAAAATCCTTTTAGAATAGCCTAGAGTTTCTCTTCTTTTCCTTCCTTTTAATATTTTTCTCCTCCTCAACTTCTTTAAAAAAATAAAATCTAATTAATTGCCAAAACACAGTCTTATCTTGTTCTGTTGGATGGCTTTAATGTACTGTCCTCCAAAATACTTGTTAAATGGAAAGAAAGCAGCTCAATGGTGCAGTTTTCTCGCATTTAATAAGCACACTATGCCACATTATCAGTCCCTTCTGCATATTAAGGTCGTGTTGTCAGACTCTTGTGCATTCTGTTTTCCTGAGTTAAGAGACTAACCAGCTCTTTGTGGCAACATCACTTTCCAGGACTCAGTATCTATCCTCTTGGACATGGTCCTGACAAACTCTATAAGAGGATAAGGAGTGATTTCATCATTTTCACAGCATTTGTTTTCCACATGAAATCAGGCCATTTCAACAGTGTTCTGACAGTAAAAAGTTGTAGAATGTATTCTGTCATCTCCTTTCTTTTCCCAGATTTTTTTTTTTAACCCCTCATGGAACCCTTCAAGGCCTTACTCCTATACAGCTTCTTCTTCTCATTGGCTTCCGACATTTAATGTCACATCTTCTGGGTGGAACACAAAAGCTTTGCATCTGCAGATATCAACCTAGCATGTGTGCGGCGAGAAGAAAGTGCCAAGGGAGTCCAACAGTCAATCCAACCCCCTGCCTAGAGTAAAGTTTGAGAGAAGCTCAAACAGGAGCATCCCAAGTGCTGTGGTTGAGTGCTGGGGGTAGGGGGAGAACCTGCTTCTTCTCAAATTTATTTTCACCAGGCTGTATGTGTGGGAGTTACAAAATTCAATGAAATCATGGATGAATATTTCCAGCATAGAAGACCAGCTGAGGCTGGCCTCTTGTAGATGATAACATGAGTCTAAGTTTTACAATATAAGATGAAAAAAATCTATATTGAATTTCTACAACAAATATAATAGATAAAAAGAGCTAACCAAGAATAACCAAAGGAGACCACATGGAGTTGCAGGCATTACCCCTTGGGTTGCAGTTATCCTAGAGATGTAGCTTACGGGAACGTTATCACCACTGAGAAACAATCTGTTACAAATAATCAGGTACTTAACTTCGGAGAACAGCAGACAGTAATCCTCTGAGGGAGTTGTTCCAATCACAGAATGGTGCTGGGAGAGTGGGGTGAAGAAGATGCTCTTGAAAGAAGAACAAGAGAAGAGGATCTGGATGAGGAGGCAGTGTGCTGGAAGATCTGAGAGGTGAAGGGAGTCATGTGACATTGAGCTTTGGAGGGAGGGGCAGGAGGTAGAAGAGGTAGAAGTGCGATGGGAGAAGGTCTGGTGCATACGACTTCAGTTGAGGTTTTCACCCACGAGCCGTGTGATCGGCTGTTATGATGCTACATGTGAAGCTCCTGTTCTTGGACAAGAGAAAGTGAACATGAACATACTTCTTGCCTTTTTATATAGTCTCATGGGGTGATTTGAACCACTCCCTTATCACCATTCCATAGAAACACCACCATAACCAGTTGAGTTATTTAAAAAATTTATTACATTTCCAGTCATATTGTGTTTTTGGTGAGTTTTAGAATTAATTTTAAATGTCTCAGTTTTTGAATTAGCAATTAATTAATGACAACTGAGGAGTATGAAAAAATTTAAAAATAGATAATATTATACTTGGTTTTAAAATATAAGATATGGGAGTTAGAAAGATGGCTTAGTGGTTAAGAACATTGACTGCTCTTGCGGAGGACCTTGGTTTGATTCCCAGCATCCACATTATGGCTCCCAACTGTCTGTAACTCTAGTTCCAGCAGATCTGATACCTTGTTTTGGAGTCTAAGGACACCAGGTGGTGGTACACAGACAAACATGCATGCAGGCAAAACACTCAGGTTCATCAAATATAAGTAAAAATAAAGTAAAAGATGGAGAATTCAAATGGATCTGCTAAGTTGATGCCGTCATGGGGAATCATTGCTCTCCCTGCTGGGACAGAATGCCAAGTCTTTAAACTTTTGATCTGATTTCTACCATGGAGGAGTCTTTTCTAAGATCTTACAATAAAAGGCATCTTTTCCTATTCCCGTAGTCTTTATGGTTAGTCAACGTGAATTTACATGTAAATCTCCCTAGACATTTTAGTGTTCCTGCACTTTCTCAGGGCTGTGCTTTTTCCTTAGAATGAAGCCCTCAATTGCAAAGGTATGTAAAAACCTAAAGTCATCTCCTTTGTCTGAGAACTTGTCATTAAGTTCCCTTAATGTGGATTGGAGGAGAGCACAAACATGTGTCTACAACTTCAGATAAGAGAAGTGATGCCCTAAGAAGTTATTTAAACCTCTATTTAGACTAACACTTTAAAAAGTGTGGAGGAGAGGAAATCAGCGTGTGGGGGAGAGAGAACCATTTTTTTCTTGTTCAAAAGTATGTGGGTTGATATATTTTTATCTTTTGTGAGTCTTTGACAGTATAGGCTTCATAAATGTTACTGAAAGAATCAATGCATCATATATTCCCATGTGTTAGTTAAAGTTACAGACAGAAGATTGATTTTGTACAGATAAGTATGGATGATGTGATCTCACTACAATAAGATGGTGATTTATTTGTATTAATAAATTGAATATATTTCTACATTAATTTATTATTTAACAATATGCTATAACTTATATCAATACTGTTATATGTAATTATTAATAAATTTAACAGCTTTTGTGTAATTTAATGTTGCCAATTATTAAACAGTTCATGTCAATTATATTTGTTCAAGACAGTATTATGTGTTATTAAATTAATTTATCACTTTTTCACAAAATTCAATGTTTTGAGTATCCTTCTTATAATCAGTGAATTCCAGTCCCAGTCAGCTTCTACCCCCCTTAAAGAAATACAGATTATTCCTATCTTCCATTTCATTACAGTTTGGGAACTTGGCTTAGGCCTGCTCATTGGATGCTTGAACGAAGTGTTGCACAAAATCCATTCTGGTTGCCTGCTGGTAGATACTGTGGCCTCTGCATATCCTGGAGAGTGCTAAGATGGGTTTTAGGGTACCAGTGTTGTTGGAATTTCTGTTTGGTGAATACAGAAGTAGTACCTCCGTAATAAAGAAGCATTGTGATGACATGATTCATATTTCTGTGTTTTAGAGTCAAAACGTCAACCTGGGATGGGGCTCGGATTTACTGTTTGATGATTGCTTTGATCGTGGATTAGAAACATATCCTGAATTGTGCCTGAGCATCTTCCTCTATGAATTAAGAATGATAATGTACTTGCTCTGTTGGGTAATGAACACAGAGCCAGTTAATACTTGTAACATGATTAGGACAGTCTCTGGGTTAGAATCAGTACTCTAGGAACAGCAGGGAATTTCTCTAAGTTACTTTTGGGGAACCACAGACAGAGAATGAGATTTATTGGCATTTCCCTTGAGGATAGCCTACTCTTTGTACTAGTTACAGCTTTATTCATTAAATTCTGTGTCAAATTTGGGGTACAGGACCATGGAAGGACAATTTTAATTTGGTTTTGAGATGACACAGTGATTTTTGATGTTTATTAGACACCAAGAGGACTACTTACTTAAGGTGGTTTTATATATATATATATATATATATATATATATATATATATATATATGTTTTCGTTCATTTGTGTTTTGAAAATGTATAGCTTTATACCACTGGACTGTGGCAGCTGGTATGATTGAATGCAAGTATTCTAGAATAACATGTGAAAGAGATATTTCTTTTTATGAGTCTATAGCAATTGTACAAACTAATGGGTTTTACTATGACATATTCACAGATGCTTATACTCACCCAGCTTTCATATGATTCTAAGACATTCACATAGCTTGAGGTGAAGTTCCCTATAAATGACACATGCCATTAGTAAATTACCTTGAGATCAAGGACACTGACCATCAAGAAAATTTGGAAACTTTTTTTGTTGTGTAATATTATTTTAAGATGTGTTATATTTGTTTATGCCGTGGAATATTTGTTTAATAATGCAAAGATATGTTGCATTCTTTTTTATGTTGCATTTGTTTAACTCTGTGAAGCTGTGTTACTTTGCCTGTCTAAAACACCTGATTGGTCTAATAAAGAGCTGAATGACAAATAGCTAGGCAGGCATAGGGTAGGTGGGGCTACCAGGCAGAGACAATAAACTGGTGAAAAAGAGAAGAGGGAGAGCTAGGAAAGGAGAAGAAGAGGAGGATGCCAGGGGCCAGCCACCCAGCCACCCAGCCACCCAGCCAGACATGGAATAAGAAGGAAAGAAAGGCTAGACAGAAATAGAAAAAGGTAAAAGCCCAGAGACAAAAGGTAGATGGGCTCATTTAAGATAGGAGAAGCTGGCTAAGGTGGGTGGTGGTGGCACACATCCTTGATCCCAACACTCGAGAAGTGCAGAGGCAGGTGAATCTCTGTGAATTCAAGATCAGCTATAGAGTGAGATCCAGGAAAGGCTCCCAAGGCAACATAGAGAAACCCTGTCTCAGAAAAACAAAAACAAACAAACAAAAAAAACTACGCTTTTTATTTTTATTTATTTATTCATTTGGGTCTTTGAGACAACCAGGCTGGCTTCGACATTTTCAGCAATGTTGGTTCATAGATCTCTAAAGTAAAAAGCAAATTAAGGGACAAGTGGAAATCATTAGAGTTCATTCTTGATACAAAAATAGAACACCAAAAGCAATATCATGCTCTAGAGCAAATTGCTAAAGATATCTGTGCCTTAAAGTCTTGACAGATGGTGATATATATGTGCCCATACTGCCTGAATTTGTCTTACTCTTTGTCCAGTGCAGGAGGCTGGTGGGTCAGGAAGAACCACCGCTTGAGTTCAGAAAGGATTTGAGACCATTTTTGTGGATCACTGTGAATATCCTTACCTCAGAATCATATTAAATCAAGTGTTAAAGATATGCAGTGGCATGGGTACTGTAAATTTAGGCAAAGATCACTGAGAGGGCTGCCATGATGCTAAGAATTCTCAGCGCACCCCCCTGGTCACAGGGCTACTTTTTTGTCACCAGAGTTTCTGTGCTGGTCTGGAGTGTCTATTCTTGGTTTGGCATGGCTATCACTGATGCTTTCTAAATTCTGAATTCAAGCTTACAAATGAGCATAGTTTAGGAAAGCTTTGAGTGAGATGAAATGGAAAGTATGAGTGTGTTAGAAGCTATGAAATGGCTCAGCTGCCTTGGGTCCCAGAGAATACTGCCTTCCACCCAGTTCTGCACAAATCACAGCCACAAGGGCTGCCACCGTCATCTCCTGACTCTAGCATGCCAGTGGTGAAATGCCACACAGCTGTCCCCAGAAGTTCCTGCCTCTGAGTTGCTTTCTGGTGACATGATGAATGAGGCTATAGGACCTGGACACCATCTTGGCTTTTCTTCCATCCCCACCACATCAGGCTGAAGAGACAACAAACTGTCTCTTGAATCACAGTTTTCACTTCTGCTACTTTCTATACCCTGTAAGACAATTTCTGTTTCAAAATTTTGATCTTATTAATGCTGCCTCACCTGTATGGGCATACAGAATGTCATAGAAATCTGGATTTGGGCCTCCAATTTGAGTAGACACAAACGCAACACAACTGTTGGTGGCAAATAGAAGTCAAGTAGATGGTGGCATGTCGCGGTCCAATGGGTACATACGCGATCACGTGGAGTGAAATGTTGATAGACTTGGCTGGCAGGGAAGTTGCTGTGATAGAGAATAGTGGGAATGAAGACCAAAAACTTTGTGGGTAGGCTGGTTACTTACTTCTAAGTATGCTAGAGAATTCAGGAGAAGAAAATTTGGAAATCAGAGCTTTTGGCAGAGCTTAAGGCAAGGCCAGAACTGTTTCAGCATTCCCTTGGAAGAAATACTTGTCTCTGGCACCACAGGGTTTGGATCATGAAGATGGCTGAGTTACACACAACACAGATAAAATCCTCATTCTCACAAGTTTTTTGTTTGTTTTTAAGTTGGAACATTAATTGGCCAATCTAAAAAGTAAAATGGGACATCTGGGTGTGTTCCAAATTTCTCTGAGCTTCCTTTTTCCCAGAAGTAACAGCCTTTTCTCTCTTGTCTGAGGAAGTCAGCATTCACTTTTGCGGGGAATTTCTGATGTGTTCTCCTGAGGTCCTATAGAGAAATGATGACCTTTGCCACTCTCCTCTCTCTCTCTCTTATAGTTTCCGGACCCATGACAGGGCTCAGACACAGACAGAACCCCAGAAGGGGCATCCAAATGATGATCTGAGAGAAGCTCTCCAAGTACTGATGTTTGTAAGATTCTGCTCATTTTTATTCACAGAAATGTGGCTAGTGCATACAGAATAATCCCTGTGTTACAACAATGTGGGCGGCATATTGTGTTGGGTCAGCTTGATTAGCAATGAGAGTGTGCCAGCTAGATATACTCATTACAACATGTTGACTCAAGTAGCTAAGAGTGCCTCTAGCGAGTTGCTAGACTAAATTTTATTCATTAAATGAAGATGAAATTCCAGGATGCTCTTGGGCTCTGTAAGAAAAGCGTGTCAAAGTTCACAGAGGTGGGAATCTAAACTGCAGAACTATATTAATTTCTCAGTTGCTCCCTATGTCTCCCAGGTGGACTCAGAGCACATACCTACCAAATCACTGAAAAACAAAACAAAACATTATTATAGAGAAAACCGGGATCCTAGAAACAAATAGTAATGATGGTTCCCTGCCCCCATGACTCTCCACTTAGAGCAGAGGCTGATGGAAGTAAAGTCTAAAGAGGAATGCTAGTTGTCGATGGCATCAGTTGGCCCAGCAAGCTCCTAAAACTACCTCTTGGTTGTTTTTCCGGATATTGAATTTAGAGCTGTGATAGACCTGCTCTATAACTAGCTAATTTCCCTTTGTCTTACCAGTCTGAGTAATGGGGGCTTTGATGATGAACTAGAATCTCCTAAAACTGCCTCTTTAACAGGATAGGCATTTGGTCATTTCTGGAAGGATGATAGAGATGCATGTCCATATCAACAATATCAACAACTTGCAGCTCTTAAAAGCCATTGTTCTACCACATCTCATTCACTCACGTCCCTGTGCTCTCCAGGAAGCCCAGACACCAGAACAGTGTGAATATGATCAGAGGCCTGACTGTGCCTCTTAGCTTTTGTCAACTAGACACAAATGCTAGCCACATGGGAGGAGAAAACTTTAAATGAGGAACTGCCTCCATCAGCCTGCCCTGTGGGCATACCTGTGGGACATTTTCTTGGTTAATGATTGATGGTGGAGGGCCCAGCTTACAGTCAGCAATGCCATCCCTGTTCAGGTGGCCCTGGGTTGTATAAGCTAGGTCTTTGGGCAAGCCAGGCAAGCAAGCCAGTAAGCAGCATTCCTCTGTGGTCTCTGCTTCAGTTCCTGTCTCGAGGCTCCTGTCTGGGCTTCCCTGGATGACGGAATGTAACTGATAAGCTTAAATATCCAAATATCCACATGTGGTCTCTTTACATGGAGAAAGCCAGAACACTCATAGCTCATCTTGTTAGTGTCCTAACAGGGAAACCATGTGTTCTAACTAGCATTTCTGTTATTCAGTGAAGGCAGAGAGGAATGGACAGGAGAAGAATGCCCTTAAGCATGTTTCAGTAATGCCAGAATGTGGTAAACTGTACTTGAAAACTGGAGTGTCTTTGTCCAGGCATCATGCCACACACTCAGACCCCTCAGTGTAAAATTTAGTGTCACCTCATCTGAATCAGATGACAGTTGACTATATTGCTGCCTTAAGGACAAAAATGTGCAATGCAAATTATAAAAGAAAAACCAGGAATATCAAGTTTACCTCTGTTATTTAAAGAAAATAAATGGACCTGATAAATATGTATATGCATAAAATTTGATGCATTCCTATCACCCCCTCAGTTTTACATAGAACATTTTAGTGGTGATTTTTTTTTTTTTTTTTTTTTTTTTTTTTTTTTTTTGTGTGTGTGTGTGTGTGTGTGTGTTATTCAAGATGAGATTATGAAGAAAAGGAGACAAACTTAGCCTAGATATCTGGGACTTGGTGCTGAATACAATAGTCAATGCTGGAAGTTTCTAAGTAGAAGAACAGAAGAACAGTGGAATAATAGTTATTTCCTATTCTTTTAGCCCACTCTTTGTACCTTTTTAAGTTTGTCAGGATTACCCAATGAATAGATGTCTCACGGGGGAATCCAGAAGCTTATTTCTCTAGTTTCACTGTGTATAAACTTATTATCCAGATTCTGCCACTTAGGCTATACCTGTGTCAGTCTGAGCTGAGTCTGTGTAATGATCAGGTGCCATTTCAAGTCCAGTCTGGACTGGCTGACGGAAGAGTTGTCCAGGCTACAGTGGTAGCACTGGCTGAGGTTCTGATGACAGACAGCATTCTGTGCCTAGTGATGCTGATGTCAATGCAAACCACCGTGTCCTTGCTGTCCCTGGTGTGTAGGACAACAACGATGTCTCCAGTGGCTTTACAGTCCTGACTTCAAACCCCAGTTCTATCTATGAGCCTCTGTGCTTACTGCTCGGCTTTCCTGGAGCTCACTACTGTGAATGTAAGCTTTGTTATTCCTATTTCTGAGATTAAGTAGAGATGAAATAACTTGACCCAGATCACTTGCTTATTAATAGTTCTAATGATTTAATTGATGCAGTTTTAAAAGCATTTATATTTATTAATTTTTCATGTATAATTCATTACAGAAATACAGTCTAATATACATTTCTTTAATTATAAGTAACAGAATGCCAATATTTTGATGATATTCATATCTTGGTTTGGTTTTCTAGTTGTTTTTACTTATTAAACTGCTGTGTAGTTGTGAGTCATAAAAGTGTATTTTGTTTTTTTATATTTAATGTATTTTGTTATATATGGCTTGCGATAACATAAATTCTCAGTAGCATCTTCATGAAAACATTTGAGAATCAACTGTTTACTGTTCAGTTCTTTAAACCAGTAATCCTTTTATCTGTGTTTTATCTACTTCAATTTTTTCATCAAATAGTTCTTTTTTTTTCTCAATCAGGGATAAAACTTTGAAAATGAACCCACTGGGGAACCCAGCTGCCTTTACATATCAGGAGGCAATGAAGAGCTGTTTAAAGAAATATGTTGAACCCGAGTGGAACAATAAGACAAACCCACAGATGTGCTTATACTGAACCAGAAGCTAGGAATGCCACTCACAGCCAAATAGTACGATAGAGACACATTTTTCAAAACTCCTAATTTCTATTTTGCAGTTTCAGAAGTAATGGTAGCCATTTATATAGGCATAAAGAAGGTAATGAATGACTTCCTGGAAGGGAAGATAACTTGTAATCAGGGACATTGTTTCTTTCTATATTACTTCATTAATATTTATGTTTACATACCAATATTGAGATGAATATTTCCAATGCATAAATAAATAATGTGCATAGAGAAATATTTATGATGAGGATTTTAGAGAATCAGAATATTTTCTTTTAAGCCCAATACAGCTAAACCATTTATATTCATTCCAACAATCTTTTTCATGATCATATCAAGCTACTGAATATTCACATGGTAAGAAAAGAAGACAATGTTTGGTACAAATGTGCTCCTTTTAACTTATTCTGTTATTCTTGTTTGCTTTATCTTGGTAAAATTGAGTTTGAGGGAAAATTACAAGGATAATTTGAAGGAGTTTTCTTCACCATTCAAGTACATGTTAAACATTTATCTGATGACCATAGTAACTAGTAGCTCCCAGATTCATCACTCATTCAGCATCTGAGTTAATGGTCTAATGAGTCAATCAGGCAGAATGACTCACTGTAGGCACCAGGGGTGAGATTTAGACCCACATGCTAGTGTTTAGTGTGGGGAGGGTTAACAACCTTCTCAGCAAGCTCAGATCAGAAGCCTAAAGCACCCAGGAGCCATGGAAGTGCTGTCTCAGCCAGAACTCAGTGCAGTCGTCACTCCAATTTAGCTTTTATTTCTGACATGATGTGGTTGAAGATATTGAGAAACATGTTATGACCCCTTAAAAGGGAGGCTAGTCACTAAGCTGAACTCTGAAACACTGGCTAGTTCATGCACAGCTCTGTGAACCATGACGAGTCCTGGTCTGACCATCTTTGGAACAGCATAATAATAACTGGAGCAAATTCCAGTTCAAAACCAGGGACAGGGATGGATGGCAGCAATAATAAAGATGTAGTTTACAGTATCTGGACTAATCTCAGTGAGTAGATCTGTACTGAAAGATGACAGAATCTTTTGTGTCAAATATGGAACAAAGGTATTCTTTTTTCAAAAGCATACTTGTAACTTAGAGGTGGCATCCCCTTTGTTGTGACTTGAAGGGCTACAGCCTCCATCTTGTTGAGGGATGTGATAAAAGATGAGAATTTTGAAAACTCTCTCTGTCTCTGCCCCCGCCCAATATGTGTGTGTGTGAGTGTGTGTGAGTGTGAGTGAGTGAGTGTTTGTGTATGTGTATGATGCTTGTGCAGGTGTGAGTGCAGCTGCCTGCATGGCATGGTGTATGCGTGGTCTAGAGGACAAGCTTAGATAGCAGTCTTTGCCTCTGTCTTTTCTGAGACAGACTCTCTTGTTGCTTATATGGCAGACAAACTCGCCAGAGAGCTTTCAGGGATTCTTCTGTCTCCATCTTCCGCTTTGCTGTAGCAGTACTGAGATTATATACACATATTACCATATCCAGTTTTATGTGGGTTCTGGGAATTCAAACTCAGGTCCTCATGCGTTTTCTAATATGCAACTAGTCATGTGGCAGCAAGGCGCCTGAGTCTTTCCTGCTTTCTGAAATGTTTGTTTTAAAACACAGTAGGATTTTGGAATGGTGATAGATATTAGCTGTAAGATTCCAACCAAAGGAACAGACATAATCACCTTTAGAGGGCAATTATGGAAGTGCTCAGATATGTAGGTATTTGAAATTGCTCATCAGCTCCCAAACCAATTGATAATATAGTGAGTGCAAAGTACAAACTTAGGGCTGGGATACCGTTGGAGCTTGAGAAGGGTAGGAAAATTATTCTATTCAGGATCAACCCCAGAGCCACCAGTGATGGTGAGAGCTGAGGCCTGGTACCAACCACACTTTTACATATTATGCATTACATGCTTAGCTTTGAACATATGGCATGTTGGGGAGGCAATTATAAATGACTGCCAGAAGCACCAGAGAGGTGGTTCCATGGTTAGGAACACTGGCTGTTATTCCTGATGACCCTGGTTCGATTCTTAGCAGTCATGTGGTGCTCACAACCATCTGTATCCCTAAATACAGGGAATATTATTGACCTCTTCTGGCTTCTGTGGGCAACAGGCACACATATGGTGCCATATATACATGAAGGCAAGCCACATCACACATAAAGTAATAAAATAAAAATTTTAAATGGCTGCCCACAGGTGGAAAAAGTTGACCTGTAGTCTGTTTTCTTTCCCATTTGCATTGCTGGATGCTCTGTGGTGACAATGTGCATCTCCAATGAGTCAGTGTTGAGTAGAAGAACATAGAACCACTTTGGATGGGAGAACATGCAGTACTCACTATGATGGTGAGAGCTAAACTTTCATGGACAATTTGACTGGGTTTAAAAATCACCCAGAAGACTTTTCTCTGCGAGTGTCTATGAGGGTATTTCCAGGGTTTAACTAATGGAAGACCTCTTCTGAATGTGGGAAGCATCATTTTATAGGATGGGCCTCCAGATTTTGTAAAAAGGCAGAAAGGAGAAAGCAAACTGAGCATCACTTTCCATCTCCCTGGGCTGGCTGAGGAAGGACAGTGTGAGCAGCTGCCTATTGTCCTGCTCATACCCTCCCTGCCAGCATAGATGGGAATCCTTCGCCCGGTTAAGTCCTTAAATTGCTCATCAGATAACCCATTACATTAACAAGAAATGTAACGGATAGTTCTTCTTTCATAGCAGAGTCCCAACGCAAGCATAATGGTGAGATTAGTGGGAACAGACAGAAGGGACCTAGACACACACAGGGAGGGGAATCCAGACTGCAGTCTCTTCAGATTTTCAGCCAATATGATCAAGATTAGGATCAAGTGTACCATTTTTGGATAATGTTTTAACTCTGGCACCTTGAAAAACATACTGAGCAAACATGGAAATCCACTACAGCACGGCACTGTCCTGTACGGTGGTTTTATATGTTCCCGGGTATAACTATTTGCAAACGATTATCTCTAAAAGCCACCAAAGCTGAATTCCACAGCAATCCAGTTTCCTTGGTACCATAAATTCATTTGTAGGAAATCAGAACATAAAGCACATTTTAGAACGAGAGTCCTGTGTGTCAGAAAGTCTGAAAACGCAGAGAGAGAACTGTCCATTGCTTTGTTTTCCTCAAACTACATATGGACATGCTCAGACACAGTGCCCTCTATGGCCAAATAACTCTGTTTCCTCCCAATAATTTGAAGCACAAGAATTGAAAACATAAACCATCCCTCAAGAGGTAGGGAACGAGAGCTTCTTTCCTGCCGCTGGTGTGGAAGACTCATTTTAATCTTGAGCTTTCCTCTGTCCCCTTTCCTGAGACAGAGGCATTTCTTTGTGTCTACAGTAGAAAAATGACACCAATTTAGTCCTGTACTTTGCAAACCTACGCTTGTGCTTGTCATATTTCTTGAATTATCACAGTTGTCCATCAATTGTGTCAGACAGAGCAGGAAATTGGGCTGTGGGTTGGGTCCTGTGAAGATAGAGATATATAGATTTCTATAAAAAATTCATAATGGTAGTGCTTTCTTTTACAATGATTGTGTGTTTGTGTGTGTGTGTGTGTGTGTGTGTGTGTGTGTGTGTGTGTGTCTTTAACTTTGAGATATAAGTGTTTTTAGTCACAAAGACCCTTTTACACATTCTTACTTCAGGGCTTTCATGATCTTGGAATTTAGTTTGTGCTCCTTGAGCTGAGCTAATTGTCCAAGGTCATAGGACTCTACTGATGATTTTGCATACTCAAGTAGATATTCTGAATTTTGCCCAGAGTAATGGATCACAATAAAGCTGTTAAGTCAAGATTTTAAAAATTAATACAATCTGCAATTTTAATGATGCCAGGCAGTTTAAAGGTTTCTGAGTTCAACACATTTATTTTGAAGATGCGAAAACAAACATCCAGAGAGCTGTTAGGTTTTACCAAGGGTCATATGGCCAGTTAACAGCAGACCTGGTATCAGTACTTCAAAGCGGAAAGCTTTTTCATATTCAAGGCAGAAAATGTTGAGACAGCGAGCAGTCCAGAGAACCACCTAACAGCTGTATGTTCACTACACAGCTATCAAATCTGATTATTTCATTATGTATACTTCCTTTATAATTTAATGAAACATTCATGTCACCATGTAATTTTTGTTATTAATACTTTGCCTTCCAAATAGACTCCAATTAGATGCATTCTTCTGAGACTTTCTGTTCATCTGCTTGCTCTGTCCCTGTCCCTTCTCTCTCCTCTTTTTTTGGCAGTTCTTTGGATTGAACCCAGGGCCCGATGCACACTAGTCAATTACTCCACCACTGAGCTGCATTCCTAGCCTTGAAATTCACTTTAATTGCTTGCTATTATATTCAAGGTTCTTAAATAAGTGAAAAAGCTATGGTTCATACATTTCTACTGTTTTTCATACTGTGAACACGTCACAATGCATTTATTTATTTACCTCAGGGTTTATATTGAGATTTGTATCATCACACTGTAATAAATATTTTTTGTACATCTCCTGTGCTCAAATGCAAGAATTTCTTAGTTACATTCTTAGACGTTGTCATACTCAACACTACTTGTATCACTAAATTACTCTGCAATGTGCCCCACAGAATTGTTAAGCAACATCAATCAATGGATAGGAAACTATGATTTCAACAATGTTTTCCTCATTAATAATAAAATCCATCATAATTTCATATATGTTACCAGTTTGCTATGGGAGTTAGCAATAATGTTAAGTAGCAAATATCTCCAAATTTAGGAACAATTATTTGCTTCCACATGTCTTCTGGCTAATTGGTATGACTATTTATGCTTGGGACTGCAGATCTGTGGATGCAGGTCTGTTCCATTGTGTCATATCCTTGAGCCAGTCCACTAGTCTAGAAATGTTCTGTCAATAAAAACAAGACACAGGAATGCATGCCTCAGTGCCTCGGTCATCTTAAGTGCCCATTTGTAAACCTTTTGCTGATTGATGTCCCAGTGACCAAGTCTGGGTGTTTAGCTGAGTCCATAACTGGGGAAAAACCCATGCCTTTAAGGTGAGGCAAACACACCTGCACATATAACTACTACAGGGAAATGGAAACTTGTGTTCTGCAATTTAAGCACTCTGGCCTCATCTTCTGTGACTTGTTGGTTGAATCGTTGCACATTTGCTCTTGAATTGTGTGTCTTTCACTCCACAGTTCTGAATATTCTTTGCATTCTGAAGATTGTTTCAGAGTATGAATTGACTTTCCCCATTGTGGCATTGGTTTTACTTATATACAGATTTAAATTTTGATTTTATTTTACACACTCCTCAGTTCTTTCCTTTACAGTTTTGGTTAGATGTTCCTGATACAGAAGATTTCCTTCTCTTATTTGTCTGTATTTACAATTAATCATACCAATATGTTGACTATTCCATAATTTCTTACCTTTATCTACCTTATCACTTATAGGTAGATGATAGATAGGCAGGTTGATAAGTTATACCACACTTCACACTTCTATTCCTTTGGAGCCAGCATTAATATCATGTGTCTTATTCATTCTAGTAGTACAAAAACAACTGATATTTTATATAACACATTCTTATATTTGCTCTTTAGAATTGTAGTACATAAGTTTGACTTGGTTTCCCTTATCTTTCAGTTTTACAAATTTCCCCAAATTACTCTTTAATTTCATTAAATTTTATTTATATAGTCATTTGATAATAGGAATTTGATACCTTCATGTTATTTTTTCCTATTGTTAAAAAATAATTATCACCAAACCTCTATAAGAGTATTCCATTTGTTATATTGTTCCTCAGTAATTATATTACTTCTCTATTGTTGTATAATGACTATCACAAACTTAGCAGCTTAAAATGATGCAGTTTACTTGTCCCATGTTTTCCCAGGGTGCTCTGCTCAGGAACTTACAAGGACTCAAAGTGTCAGCAGACTGTTATCATCTAGAAAGAGTGAGAGCAGAGGGAGAATTGGCATCTACAATTGCTATAGTATCCACATAGTGCATCTTGCTGAGGCTTTCTGATTGAGGATCCCAGGTTCTTGGTGATTGTGAGCTGAGGCTGGCCCATACATCCGACAGGCTATCTCCAGCCCCTTGCATGGACTCTCCCAATACCATTGCTTCCTTCATCAAGCTGGCAAGGAGAGTCTTTAGAGCAAGGTTGTTACTAAGACAGTCTTAAATAACATGAATAATAAGTCATCTTTGCTGAGTTGTGTTTACTAGAAACAAGTCATATAGCTTGTCCACATCCAAGAGAGAAAGGCTCAGATAAAATCCATGAACAGCAGCTTCCACATGGACCACCTGAGGCTCTGTCCTCTCCTCCTGTATTTTGCTACCATTATAAAACAGACTTAAAAACAAACAAACAAACTATGATCCAATATATCCTTAAAATACAAACTGTCCAACCCACACCTCTATGTATGGGACTATAACTTATGTTCACAGAGTAATCTAATATTCATCATGTTGAATGAATGAACATTGTTCTGTGGTAGTCTGGACATGAGATTAGTTTTAGTACAGTGGTACCACCATAAGGAACACCTTTAATCTAGTTCAATACCACTGAAATGTCTGATTTGGGGGGGGAAATTAAGCAGTACTCCTACCTCACATAATACCCTAAATTTTAGATGTAACAAAAACAATACAGGTGAGAACTGATCAGCTTATAGGAGGAATTCTAAGCATAAATATTGTGATGTGAAATTGTATGGATCTGGAATCACCTAGATTCTAGATGGCACATATCTGGGCACATCTGTGCAGGATTTTGCAGGAAGGTTTAACTGTGGAGGGAAGATTTATCCTGAATGTGGGCATAATCATTTCATTGGCAAAGGATCCCAGACTGAATAAAAATGAAAAATGGATAAATAAAGCTGAGCACCAGTGGACATCTCACTTCGTTTGTTGTTACAGACTTAATATAATTAGCTGCCTCACTCCTGTTGTGGTGGCTGAAGTTGTTCTTAAAACTACACCATCCTCATCATGATGGACGGTACCCTCGAACAATGACACAAAACAAACCACTCTTTCCTGAAGTTTCTATGGTCTGGCATTTTGTCCTAGTTATGAGAAAATCAGCTAAAACACAAACTAAGAAGGATTTTATAAAGACTTATAAGTTTATTCACAGAAACACAGAACATCATTTCTGTGTATGAGGAGGACTTCGTAGAAGTGTCTGGATCAGGCTATCAATTTTGTATATTAGCCAACAACCCTAACAAAATTAAAAGGTTAAAAAATTGTAAAAATGATTTCAGTGTCTCACTGTATAGCCCAGGCTGGCCTTAAAATATCAAAACTCTCAAGTATGGGGATTAAAGGTATATGCTAGTACACTCAGCCCTAAAAACTTTTTAAAAAACATGTTATAAATCATAATCAATGTATATAGTTTAATAACTCATTTAACACCAATAAAAATACAAGGTGACACAAATCATTATAAATTAAAGTAAAATGAAATAATTTAGACATTGTCTTGCCAACTGACTAAGGTTAAAGAATTAATCTAGTCCTGAGCTGAAAAAAAAGTATTGCTAACTTTGTTCTCTTTTTTATTGGTATTTCACAGTGTATCTTTTTCATCATTTTGTTTTCAATCTGTGAGCATTCTGCAAGACTGAGCAACAAGTGTCTTGGTCCTGTGTTCATTTAATCCATTCAGTAATTTTATGCATTTGTATTGGAGGCTGTAATTCATTTATATTCAAAGTAATTAAAAATTTTTAATTCTCTCTCTCTGTCGTGTGTGTGTGTGTGTGTGTGTGTGTGTGTGTGTGTGTGTTTGCATGAGTGCATGTGTGTTTGTGCATATGCATATGCTCACATGCATGCCACAGCTCTCATGCAGAGATCAGAGAACAGCTTTTAGGACTCAGTTCTAGCCTTCCTACACATGGTTTTCAGGGACTGAACTCAAGTTATTAGGCTTGGTTGGTGGCAAGTGCCTTTACCTGCTGAAATTAAGTATTGATATGGAAGGAACAGCTCATGCTATTTTGTTAATTGTTTTCTGGTTGCACATCAGGATTTCCCCCTTGTTTTCTTTGTTGTTTGAAGTCTTCCTGTGGTGATATTCTTTCCTGGGATACGCATCACACATATTTGTAACTGGCTTTATAAAGTTGGTAGCAACTTTAATTGCATTTACACAATATGCTTGAACCGTTGTTTTCCCATCTTTTATGATTTTAGTACCACATTTTATATTTTACAGTTTGTATCATTTAATTATATTAGACTTGTTTTTGCCTTGCAAAACAAAACAAAAGAAAAACAAGTAATCCATTCCCTACAAGGGCATAGGCAGCAACCCCTACACTCATCCTGAGTGTAATGAATTGGTACAGCTGTTCTGGAGGAGGTTTTGCTGTATATTAAAACACCCAACTCTTTAAAGCAGCCATCAAAACTAAAGCAGATGAATTACTAAACCTAGTCACATACAAGAAAATTTAGTGTTAGGTTTCTTGATGATGCCTTTTCTGAATGTAATCAATGATCACAAAGAAAGCTGGGTTAGGCAAGTAAATGGCAACTTGTAGAGATTTTTGAGCTCCAGCTTCTAGAGCTGTCTGGAGAAATTCTTTTTTAATGGTTTGCATCCAATGAAGAACGGCTAATTCCTTTTTCTGGGGATTCATCTGTGGTTTGTAACTTTTGCAAGTATCCTATGCATGCCATTAATTCTCCTTTTAGTGTTTGTTCTTGTTCATAGGCATTAAAACTGACATTTTGTATAATGTTGAGTTTTAAAAGATTTTCAAAGGAGGGGGTTGTTAAATAGGAAGAGTAAATTGTGTTAAGATTTATTTTGCATTCTGTCCATAGATCTTTACCTCCGGTACATGTAAAAAGTCAAGTTAAAGATTGATAATGTTACACATTAATATCATATGGTTTCAGCATTAATTACAGACCTTGTCTCTGGCAGTTATTCTAAAGCAGATTTAGGAGATAGGGCAAATTCTGTTTTAATGCTCTGATCCTCTCAGAGCCCCTTGCCTGAGCATTCTGACCTCTGGCTTCTGCAGCTCTGACTGGAAACCTTCCTTCACCATTGGAATCTTCCCAGATCAGAATACAGAGCAGACTGAGAGGCCTAGGGATTATTGCTCAGAAGCACCTTGACCTGGACCATGGTGGATAGCCCCAGTGTCCTTGTTCCTTAGCTGCAGCACTTCTGCTGCCTGCTGCATGCCTTCCTAAATCAACAGCAAGATTAAGGACTTGTTTCACAGACTAGTAACCTACTTCTGAGTTCACTTTTTTTTTTAAATCTCTTTTCTTGATTCTATCTACCCAATTCTAATCCTCTCCTGCTTCGTTCTACAATCACCTCTCAATGTTCTCAGGTTTGTTAAGTGTTTTGGTGAAATCCAAGCAGAGTGCACTTTTTTTTTTTTTTGCCAATTATCCCAATGGAGAAAATATCATATAACCGAATAAATTGGAGAAATTTAGTATTTGCTTTCTTTCTCCTTGTAGATTTATGAACTTAAGTAGAGTAGGAAAAACTCCAATCCTTTTCTCCTAATCCAGAATTATACAACTGATATTATTACTAGTTATTATTATCTTATTTTCTTTTTCTTCTTTTCATGCACTTGTGTATGTGATATATATGTATGTGTGTTTACATGTGTGTGAGGGTGTGCATGCACATGTACACATGCTGTGGAGGACTAAGGCTGATATCACAAACCTTCCTCATTGTTCTTACCCTTGTTCTTTTTGAGGCAGGGTCTCTCAATTAAACCCAGATTTGATGATATGCCAGTCTACCAAGCCAGCTTCCTCAGGGACTCTCTTGCCTCTTTTTCCCTTCACATGCTGGAATTACAGATGGGCTATCATGTCCACATCACACCCTCACCCTCTTGCTTTGGTAAGCACTTTAACTGTCTCCCTAGCCCACTAACACTGTTTTATTTCAACACTTAATATCTCTTTAAACTAACATTCTGTGGTACTACTTTGGGGAATTAAAAAAAAAAAAGGAGAGAGAGAATTGACATACAAAACTAGCTAAGTGTTCTTGCATTTGTTACTGAATACCCATTCTAAGCTAGAAAGTAACACTTCACCACTGCTACTCCTTTACATGTAAGCATCAAATTATTTTAAAATATTTATTTGTTTTATTGTTTGTGTGTATGCATGTAGCTGCATGCACATGCCTTACTGTGGTTGTGAGCTCGGAAGACAACTTTTGGAAGCTGATTCTCTTCTTCTGCTATGAGTTCTAGGGAACAAACTCAGGTCATCAGCTTTCAGTGGCAAGCACTTTTGCCTGCTGAATCACTTTGACAAATTAGCATGTCTTTGGATTGGATTATAATAGAATGTTTGTTTTTTGTTTGTTTGTTTTCTGAGACAAGTTTTTCTAGGTATCCCTGGCTGTCCTGGAACTCTGTAGACTAGGCTGTCTTCAAACTCAGAAATCCACCTGCCTCTGCCTCACAAGTGCTAGAATTAAAGGTGTGTGCCACTACTGTCCAGCAAGATGTTTGATTTTTAAATTTCTGTTTGAGTTGCAGACTTGAGTTTCATTTTAAAGAGTACTAAATGACTTTTGGCTTGGCATTAGAACAGAATTTCCAGCAAATTCTGAAATGACCCCAAACAAACTTCTGCAATTGTTTACATGAAGCAGTGTTTCAGCATTGTTGACTATAAATGAAAATAGCACTCACTTCTGAAAAGCATTGACAAGGCTCTGTGTACTGCAGTATTAAATATTCAACCAAGATTCTTCTTTGTTTTCAACTCAACTAACTTTTGTCTTGATTGGGAGTTGAGGCCATTAATTAAGTTATTATTCAAAGGTGTGTGTCAATTGCAGTAATTCTGACTATGGTAGATAGTTTTGCAGAGTAGAGTGGTCTGTGCTGCAAACATGGTCATTATAACTTGAAGTCCACTGCTCCTGGCTCTCCTGACCTTTAAAGTTTCCATTGAGAAACTGGCTCTATTTCTGATGGATTTTTCTTTGTATGTGACCTGCAGCTTTTTACCTTGTGGCTTTCAATATCTTGTCTTTTGTATATGTAGTGTTTCAACTAGGACATACAATAGGGGATTTTGTTCCTGTCCATTTGGTGTTCCATGTCCCTCTTGAATCTGTGTTTGGTTATATAGAGCAAGAGTAATTATAAAAGAAAAAAACATGAATTTGAGGGGGAATGTGGTATGAGAGACAAGGAAAGAGTTGGCTGTAGCATGAATCTTAAGAGTACTTATTAATGAAAATAAAACCTGGAGCTGGGTATTGGGGTGAATGCTGGAAGGGCAGAGAAGCAGAATAAGCCACAGCCACCTCACCTTGCCAATTCCTCAGCTGATCCTGTTTCCTCAGACTAGAATCCTCTGTCTCCTCATCCAAATGGATCTCAGCTGAACTGCTCCTAGAAGTCTAAAAGCTTAACCAGGCTAGTTCCTGGTTTTCACACCTTATATAACTTTCTGCTTCCTGTCATCACTTCTTGGGATTAAAGGCATGAGTCACCTTGCCTGGCTGTTTCCAGGGTGGCTTTAAACTCACAGAGATCCGCATGGATCTCTGCCTCCCAAGTGACAGAATTAAAGGCACGTGTGCCACCATTTTCTGACCTCTGTATCTAATGGCTGTTCTGTTCTCTGACACCAGATAAGTTTATTAGGGTACACAATATTTTGGGGGACACAATACCACCACATTTCCCCTTTATTGTCTAAAATTAAAAAGGCTTATAACTAATACAAGAAAAATGATATCCAATAAGTATATACAATGTATACAGTCAAGAATTATATTAATGATGTCTAGTCCATTAACATTTGACAGATTCAGACGAAAAACTCCATTAATATATATTAACAATATCCAGTCCAGTAACATTTGATAAACTCAGACAAAAAAATTTTCATTATTTATCCTATTTAAAACAAGTAGTTCCTTTTTAAAAGTGATTTAATAATTGACCTTTTATCTTATCATATCCATATTATCTCTTTTTCTTTTAATAATAGATTGAATAATCTACCTTTTGTCATTTTTGTATCTTCTAATTTTTTAGAGTAGATTCAATGATCTACCCATTTATCCTATTATTTATCTTTTTTCTCAGAGTAGATTCAATGATCTACCTCACATCTATATTCTCTTTTTTCTTCTTTTAAACAAAAACTCTGAATCTAATCTCCTTGTTCAGCTTTTGTCCTGACCACTAACAATTAACAGCTTATAACCAACCATCATAAACAATGACAATACTCATTAAATGACCCAAAAATATATCCACCCCACCTCTTAGGAATATTGGTGTTGTTTTCTTAAAATTACTTCCTGCTTTCTGGGGATGAAGATATCTTTAGGAAATCCTGAAAATAAAATTTTTGGGTTAATTGTCAAGTCCTGTATCATTTGTTCAGTCACTGAAGTGCAGGGCTTGTTTCAAGTCCTTGTTCAAGTAGTCAGTCAGGCTGGATCATCTCAGCTAGCCATCTCAAAATTGTCCTGATCAGTTTTGTAGTCCAAAGTTGATCTTTCTGTGGTGTTAATCAGCTTAATGACTTTACCATAGTCCATATGGAATCATCTTTGTGGGGTCCCATCATCCTTTTGATGATTTCAAAGTCGCTGTAAGGCTTGGTCATGGTTCCCTGCAGACATTGTGTGTGTGTGTGTGTGTGTGTGTGTGTGTGTGTGTGTGTGTGTGTGCCTTGTCTGTGGTTTGGAGTAATCACAGTCTGATAAATGTCTGTATCTTGGAACCATGAATGTTCTTCCCTAGAAGAGAAAATCTTCACAGAAATTTCTCTCCACCATTTGTCTTGCCAAACTTTTTCAAACTGACCTTTGCCAATGCTTTCTCATAACTTGATGGTTCTGGGAATTCTTCTCTGAACAAGCAGCAGTAAATCCTTCTTCCCAGGTAGTAGCATCATCACAGCCACCAACATGATGAGAAGGAGTCAGCAATGCAGAGCAGCAGCTGCTGCCTCCATGGTCTCACTGCCACTATTTGTGGCCAGGTCCCGGGTCAAAACTTCTCCTTAGCAAGCCTCCTAGGTCGGCCTCAAACTCGGGATCCTCCTGCCTCTGCCTCCTTCAGTAAATCCTACTGGTGTGCTCCATCACAACTGGCCAAGTGTAGCTTGGGCCTGAGCTGGGGCCCACAAGGCCACAGACAAGTAGCTTTTTCACGAATTCATACCACGAACATTGGGCACCAGATGTAGCAGGAATCTTAAAAGTTCTTATTAATAACATCAACCTAAAGCCAGGTATTGGGATGAATGCTGGAAAATCAGAAAAGCAGAACAAGCCACAACCACCTCACCTTGCCAATTCCTCAGCTGATCATGTTTCCTCAGACAGGAAGCCTCTGAGTCCTCATATCCAAATGGATCTCAGCTGAACTGTGTGCTGCTGAAAAACCTAAAAGCTTAACCAGGCTAGTTCCTAGTTTTCGCACCTTATATACCTTTCTTCTTTCTGCTATCACTTCCTGGGATTAAAAGGCTCACTTCCTGGTATTAAAGGTTGAGTCACCATGCCTGGCTGTTTCCAGGGTGGCTTTGAACTCATAGAGATCTGAATGGATCTCTGCCTCCCAAGTGATAGAATTAAAGGCATGTGTGCCACCATTTTCTGACCTCTGTATCTAATGGCTGTTCTGTTCTCTGACCCCA
Organism: Onychomys torridus; assembly: GCF_903995425.1. Lineage (NCBI taxonomy): Eukaryota > Metazoa > Chordata > Mammalia > Rodentia > Cricetidae > Onychomys > Onychomys torridus. The sequence continues at coordinate 60,731,520 of NC_050445.1, forward strand.
AATAAGTTTATTAGGGTACATAATATTTTTGGAACACAATAACACCACAGTTGGCCTGGGAAGAGGAAGGTGTGGAAATTTTGTAAATCATGTATGAAATCTTCCCCAAAAAAGTTGTATAGCTTGCATAGAAAACTGACTCTTAAAACTGTCATATGAAGATCTCATCCATTTATCTGTCATTGGGTGATCCCTGTGTCTTTCTTAGGATCCTGTTTTCTAGGTAGCCTCCCTGAAGTTGTGAGTAGCGGTCTAGTCATATTTGTTTTACATCTAGTATGCTCCTATGAGTGAGTACATACCATGTTTGTGCTTCTGAGTCTGGGTTACCTCACTCAGGATGATTTTTTCTAGATCCATCCATTTGCCTGCAAACCTCATGATGTCATTGTTTTTCTCTGCTGAGTAGTACTCCATTGTGTATATGTACCACATTTTCTTTATCCATTCTTCAGTTGAAGGGCATCTAGGTTGTTTCCATGTTATGGCTATTACAAACAATACTGATATGAACATAGCTGAGCAAATGCCCTTGTGGTATGATTGAGCATTCCTTGGGTATGAGTGGGGGTAATGAAGGGCAAGGTTCAAGGGAAAGAGAGCTTAGGGGAGCAGGAGATCTCAGCTGGATCAAGAACAGAAAGGGAGAACAAGGAATAACAGGCCATGATAAATGAAGACCACATGAGAACAGGAAGAAGCAAAGTGCTAGAGAGGTCCCCAGAAATCCACAAAGATACCTCCACTGTAGACTACTGGCAATGGTCGAGAGAAAGCCCAAACTGACCTACTCTGGTGATCAGATGGCCAGACACCCTAACTGTCTCACTAGAACTCTCATCCAATAACTGATGGAAGTGGATGCAGAGATCCTCGGCCAGGCCCCAGGTGGAGCTCCAGGAGTCCAATTGTCGAGAAAGAGGAGGGACTGTAAGAGTATGAATTGTTGAGACCAAGATTGGAAAAGCACAGGGACAAATAACCAAACTAATGGAAACACATGAATTATGAACCAAAAGCTGTGGAGCCCCCAGCTGGAACAGGCCCTCTGGATAAGTGAGACAACTGAATGGCTTGAACTGTTTGGGAGGCTCCCAGGCTGTGGGACCAGGACCTGTCCTTAGTGCATGAGCTGGCTGTTTGGAACCTTGGGCTTACACAGGGACACATGCTCAGCCTGGAAGGAGGGGACTGGACCTGCCTGTACTCAATCCACCATGTTGAATTGAATCTACAGGGGAGTCTTGGCCCTGGAGGAGATGGGAATGGAGGGGAGGGGCTGGGGGGAAGGCGGGGTCAGGGGTGGGAGTGGGGAGGACAGGGGAACCCATGGCTGATGTGTAAAATTAAAACACAAATGAAAAACCATCATATGAAATGGCCTACAAGTTTGGTCAGCCAATAGCAGTGAAAGTCAAGGGCTGAAAGTAGAAGGAAATGTGTGAGACACCAGGCTTTGCCCTTTAGGTTGGGAAAACAAATGACCCATCTAAGGATAGATGCATGGTGTGAAAAACAAAAGAATAAATAAAAAGAAGGTCAAAAAATAGAGAGTAGGTACTATTAGATAGTCTAAATTAACATACTCCATGTAATTTCACTTCTTAACTCTACTTTCACTTATTTGAATTTACTATTAGAATGCAATCAAGTATCATATATATAGTTTACTTTTTAATTCAAAGGGAAAGAAAATATAATGCAGTGAAAAATAAAGCCCAAGTTCTAAAAGATCCACAACCAAGCACCAGGCTAAGCTCCAGGATGTCCATTCAAAGAGAGGGAAGAGAGAGTCTATGAGCAAGGGACATCAAGATCATGAAGGGGTGCACTTGCTCATAGAATCCCTCTTCTCTCTTTGATTAGACTCTTAGAGCTCTGCTTAGTGATTGGTTATAGATCTCTGCATCTGCTTCCATCAGTCATTGGAGAAAAGTTCTGTGATGACAGTTAGTGTAGTCACTGGTCTGATCTCTGGGACAAGCCAGTTCAGTTCAGGCACCCTCTCCACTATTGCTGGTAGCCCAGGCTGGGGTCATTCTTGGGGATTCCTGGAAACTTCCCTAGCACTGGGTTTCTCTCTATCCCCATGATGTCTCTCTCTATCATGGTATATCTTTCATTGCTTTCCCCCTCCATTCTTTTTCCAGCTCAACCATCCCATTCCCTTACGTTCTCATCCTCTATCCCCTACCCTCCATTGCCCACCGTCATCCCCAGTTTACTCATGGAGATCTTATCTATTTCCCCTTCTCAGGGTGGTCCATGCATCTCTCTTTGGGTATTTTCTGTTAGTTAGCTTCTCTGGAGCTGTAGATTTTGCCTGATTACCCTTTCTTTGCTTTACATCTAGTATCCACTTATCAGTGGGTACATACCATGTTTGTCCTTCTGAGTCTGGGTTACCTCATTCAGGATGATATTTTCTAGTTCCATCCATTTTCCTGCAAATTTCATGATGGCATTGTTTTTCTCTACTGAGTACTACTCCACTGTATATATGTACCACATTTTCTTAATCCATTCCTCAGTTGAGGGGTTCTATGAGCAAGTGCATCATGATCATGATGAGGAAACCTTCAGAGATGACCAAACCAAACTAGAGGGGACTCATGAAAGTTGGATCAATGGTTGTGGAGTTTGCATGGGACTGGACCTTTGCAAGGCAAGACATTGTATAGCTTGATCTGCCAAGGAAGCCCCCTGGCGATAGGATCAGAATTCATCTGGTACATGTGTGGGCTTTGCAGAGTCCACTACCTATGATAGGACACCTTTTGCAGCCTTGAGGCAGGGGGAGGGCTGGGACTTGCCTCTACTGTGTGTGCCTTGCCATGGGAGGCCTTGCCTTCTTGTGGGTGGGAGTGGGGGATGGGTTGGGAGAAGAGGCTGGGGGGGGGGGGAGGAGGTAAGACGGGGATCAGTGGTGTATAAAATGAATGAAAAAAAATTCTAATAAAAACAAAAATCACGATGGGGAAACCTACAGAGACAACCAAACCAAACTAGTGGGAGCTCATGAACTTGAGACCAAGAGCTGTGGAGTCTGCATGCGACTGGGCGAGGCCCTCTGTATGGGTGTGAGAGCTGTGTAGCTTGGTCTTTTTAAGGGATCCCTGGCAGTGGAATCAGGATCTATCCCTGGTGCATGAGCTGGCTTTTTGGAGCCTATTCCCTATGGTAGGACACCTTGCACAGCCTTGGTGCAGGGGGAGGGGCTTGGCTCTGCCTCAACTGAATGTACCAGGCTTTGCTAACTCCCTGTGGGAGGTCTTACCTTGCCAGGGGTGGGGATGAGCTGGAGGGGGGAAAGACTGGGGAGGAGAGTGATAGAAGGGATGAGAGGGGGATCTGTGGTTGGTATGTAAAATGAATAAAAAATTTCTTAGTAAAGAAAAAAAAATTTTAAAGAAAAGAAAATGGAGAGAGTTTGGCACCCTGAAAGGAGATGCAATGCTTTCTGTTCAACTGGTATGGAAACCTGAGCTAGTTATAATTAAATATGGAGAGAAAATGTGACTACATTAGAATCATACATATTTCTAGAAAAATTCATCCTTAGTTACAAAGGTTTAGTTTCCCCCTTCTTATCTTTTCTGTTCCAATTACTTACTGTTGCATAGCTAAGTGTCATGAAACTTGAGGTCATATAGCAACCATTTAGTAGGTTCATGGGTTCTGTGGATCAGGAATTGGGACAGGACTCAGCAGGGGATGTTTGTCTTTCTTCTCCTCTGTCTGTGATCTCAGCGGGAAGACTCAAAGGTAACTAATTACCTTGGCTAGAATTAAAATGATGTGAGGTCCCTCCACTCCCAACCTCCACATCTGGGGACTGATGCTGACACTTGGTTGGGAACTTAGCCAAGACATGGAAGTTTTTGTAGCCTGGCTGATTTTTCCAGGGTCAGAATCTCAAGTGAGAACTAGTCAGAACTGTTCCTTAGAAGTCATGTGTGCCATTTCGGCAACAGTATATTTTCTGAGGAAATTACAAAAGCCCTGTCAGTTTAAAGGTGTGAGAAATAGGCTGTAGTTCATGATAAAAAAAAAAGTATAAGGTTGGATAACAGATGTGGAACCAGAAATACCACTGTAGTCAGTTTTAGACAATGCAATCTGTCACGTCCTTCTCTAGCAGTACCTTGAATCAGGCGTTTAAATGAAAAGAGAGCTTTAGAGAGCTACAGTTAAGTAAATCCAATGCTGGCATATATTAATAACACAGGAAGCAATTTAACACACACTACTGTTCTGTCAACAGTTGTAATTCCTAACTTTGGAAATCAGTATTTCTGGACAGAATACTTGATGGTGCACAACTAAACATAACAGAAAAATCAACACAGCGTTCATTGGAGGCATAAATATTAAGATAAAGGATCACTAAGCCAGTGATTTCCACAGTAGGCAAAAATCCAGAATGCAACAGAAGAAAAAAACCCATCTGTTCCTACAAAGTAGACTTTTGTTTCCTTTTTATCATTTCACAATGAAAAGTTGATATTCCTTCTTTGTTTTCATATCCATGGAACTGTAATTCTAGCCTCTTCTGTGTAAAATAACAAGAGGAAGGCTGGGGAGTTGGCTGAGCAGTGCAGCACTTGTCTAGTGTGTGTGAGGACCCGAGTTTGAGTCCCAGGACCGCAAAAAAGGGAACACTTGAGTTATATCGATTTTTAAAATCAGTTTGCTTTTCCTTTGGGAATAATGGCCATGTATTTGTTAGTTAGGTCAGACACGGATGCTAGAGATTTCCAAAGGTTGACAGTACAGTTGATCTGACAGAGGGGGTGGGAGGGAAGAAGAGGGAGGGAGAGAGCCCATTGCCAGCCAGAAGCACAGTGTGAGCACAGACATTGGGAGGATCAAGCAGGGACACTTTTGCAGGACCAAGGGTGCCTTGCTGGATCTGCACTGCTTTCTGTTTAGAATATTTTAAAGCTTTGTTTATTGAGCCGATGAAATCTGGGCCCATAACTTTCTGTCTTAGAAACCAGAGAGTATGCTGGTAGTGTCATTAACTTCCCCTCCTTCTCAGATACTCATTCTTTCTAAAATTAGTGCATAAAAGTAAATTTTGTCTAAATTTCATGTGTGTCTAGTGACAGGAGTCACGATGTCTTCATTGTATTGAAATAATATACAAGCTTGCTTCCTGTTACAGTAAAACTTGGATTTGCCTGCAGCAAAATAGTAGGAAGAAAACAGAATAAATAAATGCATCTAATGAGGAAAATGTGGTCAGTAAATCAACTGTTAGAAGGGATTATTTTAACGTGTCTTTATAAGTATCAGGAGATGTAAGCCATCACACGGCAGCATCAGCTCCTAATTCTTTTTATCTATAGCAACTTCCCTGCGTCATCAAAGCAGATGCTCCCTAGCTAACATCTTTGCTTGTCAAAGGTAATTAAGACATGGCCTGCTCTATTTATTATGGCCAGAAAATGACTATTATATTATAGAAATTAAATTAATGTTCGTATCATATTTAACAGCTTCCTTTATGCTTATTGGGATAAGCATTCAGAAATGTGAATGGCTAAACATGAATACACACACACACACACACACACACACACACAGTTACACATTTAAGCTCATGCTCTTTGTTTGCACTCGAATCTCTCAATTTCAGTCACTCTAATTTGTACAAACTTCTAGCCAAATTGCCACTGAGGCCTTTTCACCAAGCATAGATTAGCATGGGAAGATTGTTCTAAAAACAACAGCTGTGATGGACACAGAACCGAATGATAGAGAGTTTGACAGCAGGACGGAAGACTTAAAAACAGATCCGGGCTGCAACAGCATGTGATTACTCACTTCTCCAGCCCCTTAGGGCTTTACCAATTGGGCCCAAGCTTCCCTTCTCTTACTGAGATGCTCCATGGATTCCTGAGGTCATCTAGGAGTAGGAAGATATTGATGCGATCAGATTGTCTAAAATAACTTCAGTATGTGTGGAATCATAGAGCTTTGAGCTCTTCTCTTGCATCTAATCAGAAGCAGGCATTGGGAGGATAACTGGAAATGTGATTTTTCTTTTAACTGTAGGGGGGATTTTTCAGTTAACAGTATGAAGTTAGCATGCATGGTTAACTTGTGGGTCTGAACATCACAAACAGGTATGGAAAATCAGACAAAGAAAAAAAAACCCTGTTGTTTGTGGTGTAAAAATATATATTAAAAGAAGGAGGAGGAGAAGAAGAAAGAAGATTAAATAGATAGATAGATAGATGATAGATAGATAGATAGATAGATAGATTGATAGATAAGCAAACAAACAAATAAATAAATAGATTCTGGAATTCTGGCTTTCCTACCCAGCCCAAGAAAAATCAGTTGACTGCTCAGACCTAACATTACAGCTTCCTATTGCTCAGCTCCTCCCCAGCCTTTCCCTCTGCCTCGCCTTCACCCTCTCTCCACTGGGTTCACAGTTTTTCCATGCCCATGAAGGACAGTCTTAGCTTGCTCTGGAAGAGAACTCCATTGCTAAGATTAAACACCCTGAGGCAGACAGTAGACAGTATGTGACTGAAGCATTCAGAATGTGAAACGGGACCCCCAGCCACAAACACTTAGTAAGCATTAGAAATGGAGGTTGCTCAAACTGAGATTTCTGTAAGCACAAAAATGCACATTGGGTGTAACAACTTTTTTAAAAAATGTAAAGTATCTATTAAAATTTGTATACTAGCAATGTATTGAAATGGTGATATTTCAGACAAACTGGATTAAATGAAGTTTGATGGAGAAATTAATTTCATTTATTTTTATCTGTATTTACAATTATGGCTACTGGAATACTTTAAATTACAGATTTGACTAGTCTTTTTATAGGATAGCATTGATCTAGAATCTGAGGATTAGCCCATCAAACCCAACATAATGAGAAAATAATAAAATTGAGATACTAATATTCTAAGTGCTATTGAACACAATCTGAGTGTGCATTTGGAAAGTCCTAGTGTTTTTTTAAGAAGAAACTCCCAGTGATGCTTGTGAGCTCATGCTCCTTTGGGGACTAAGGGACTGCCATCTTGAGTGACATACATCTATAATGTCACAGGGTAATAATTTAAAAAATGTTTTAACTAAAACAACAACAACAACAACAACCTATTAGCATTGTAAGCTAAATAGCTTATTTCTATCATTAAAATCTGCAATTTTTTCTTTTAAGACACTCAGGGAGGTTGATGTTTCTCTGAACCCACTACTGCATCCTTGTCTCCCCCTGTACCCTCCCCATGTCCTGTCACTGCAATTTCTTGTGTGCATGCGCACAGGCTCTAATTCTTTGTCTTGCATATTAAACTGCAGACAAGGGTCCAGTCATACCAAGGTACCAAGGACTTGACTTACGCCCCATAGAGTTGTTAGCATAAGGAAAGACCATGGCCCTAGAGAAGGTTTAGGTCAGTCCTTGCCACATGCAAAGGGGAAGTAGGATGCAGAGACAGGCACTCATTCTGGTCCTCTCTGAAGGTATTTGCTAGCAGCCTTTGTGGAAGTGAACACATTAAACTATCCAAGTGATGTTACAAAAAGCTTTAGAAGTGGATCATTAGTTGACCTTATTCTGACTTCCATCCCAAACATCCCTCCCCTGCTAGCATTTTCCTTTTAGCTTGTATCTCATCATGTGGGCATCTGTTCTTCCCAGCAGTTGTAATTCTTACTATAAATTTGTAAACTGACATTTTGATTCACGTTCCTTAGACTTGAGAGTTGGTGAGTATGAGTCATCATCTCTGAATCTGATCAACACTGAAGCATTGATGAAATCAAGTTCCGGAGCTGTGAAGGGGAGAGGCTGGTCCTACAAGGGAGCTGTGAGAGGGAGAGGCTAGTCCTACAGGGGAGCTGTGAGAGGGAGAGGTTGGTCCTACAGGGTTGTCAATTAATATAGTCCTCTTCTTCCAAGTCTTCCCATGTCCCCTTCACTCTCACATTAATAACCCCCTTTATATATATGTGTGTATATATATATATATATATATATATATATATATATATATATATATATATGAATACAACCTGCTGAGTCTGTTTTTGTTGTTTGTGTGTACGCATATTTCAGGGTAGACCTTGTATTAGACAACCAATTAGATGGCTCATTCCTTGGAGAAGCTCCTTTCCCCCTCTCTGCAGTCACTAGCTGTCTGTAGTTCTTTGTCTATGTGGGAGCCTTTGAGATTTTCACCCTTCTGATGTAGCATGCTTATTGACAGTGTCTAGGTCTTATTTACACAACCATTTCTATGAGAGACTGACAGCAAACATTCTGGTATTCTATCTTTTACAATCTTCCCAACCCTTTTTCTATGATGTTACCTGAGCTGTAGATGTATGAGGACTGACATATCTGTTGGAGCAGGACTCCCACAATCCATTGATAACTAGTTGTGGTCTTCTGTGATGGTCTCCATTTGCTTTATGAAATTTCTACACTTATCTGTGGGCATAAGGATAAGATTTAGAATGTAGTTAGCAATTATGCTGGTCTATTAAAGTAAGAGTAGACCCATGACTTCTAGCCCCAGGCTGTTGGCTGGTGTCTAGTACTAGGCATAATTTTTCTCCTGATGAGTGTATGTGTTCCTTAAGTCCAATTAGACAGCCGTTGGTTTCCTCCAACATAGGAGTGCTACTTATCGCACTTCTGTGGATATTTTTGCTATGCTGGTCACTGTTGTGGTTCATAGATGTCACTGCTGGCTAGAACTATTATTTCCTCCTTTGGCAGCTTGTATTGTGTTTTCTGGTACCATGCAAGCTAGACTTCAGGAATGAAGCTTTCAGGTCAGATACAGCTAGGTTAGTCTGAGTCTTGTTGCTGCGTGTCTTCAGCAATAGGCACTCATCCTCAACCCCTGAGAAGCAACCGAGGACTCCCTAAAGGAGGTCTTCCATGCCTGGTCCAGCAGTTTTTGTTAGTCTATGGCTGTGGGGGGGACTGTCAGTCCAAGTGCTTAACTTCCATAAGGTGTGTGTGTGTGTGTGTGTGTGTGTGTGTGTGTGTGTGTGTGTGTGTGATGTGTGTGTGATGTGCATGTGTGTGCACGTGTGTGTGTGTGATGTGTGTGTGATATGTATGTGTGTGCGTGTGTGTGTGTGCGTGTGTGTGTGTGCATGTGTGTGTGTGCGTTTGTGTGTGTGTGTGTGTGTGTGTGTGTGCAAGTATTGTGTATAATCTTAAGGTGATATAAAACAATGATTCCTTGAGACTTTATCAAACCTTGATGTTATTTGTCCCTCATCCCCCTTCTCTGTTTTTATTGATCTCCCTCCTCTCTCCCCAGCTGTAACCCTTTCAGAAAACATTAATTAGAAACAAAATAATCTTTAATAATAGTACATAGTTTTATTATCTTGGAATCCCCATATTTCACATTTCCCCTTCACATTTCCCTACCTTCTTGGAAGACCATATTCTAAGCTGTTTTGATCTTTTGATTTAAAAATAGAGAGAGAAAAAGAAATAAAATCCAAGCACTCCCAACAATTCTGAACATTCACTGCCAACCTTAAAAGTTAAAGCCAATTTGTTTTATGATTGATTTTATGACTATTATCCTCTTTTGGAGAGGAAGTTAGAAATGGCCATTTCATGGTGATCACAATACATGGTGGCTGAAAGGGACTCTAGTGTGTCTGTGAGTGTTTCTGTTATCATATATAGGATGCACAGTGTCTATGAGTTGAAGGAAACTTGCTATGTGATTATCAAACATGGGCTCTTTCAGCTATCCCACAAGTTCCTATCGAGTAAAGTAATTATTGGGCCAGTATCTCTAAGTAGATAAGTAACTAACTATCAAGACATAAAATAGTGAAGTCTGGTGTAGAGGTGCATGTCTTTAACCCCAGCACTGGAAAGGCAGAGGCAGATGGATCTCTGTGAATTCAGCCAGCCTGATCTACAGAGCGAGTTCCAGGATAGCCAGGGCTACACAGAGAAACCCTGTCTTGAAAAACCAAAAAGAAAAAAAATGGGGATATAGTTTCCCTGAACTGGCACTAGAGTGATCTGATTATTCTATTAAGTTATACACCAGTAGAAAAAGTATTAGCGAAATTTGGCTCTAATTCTAGGTAGGTTTTGACTATTCTTATTTTGGGAAACAGAAAAGCAGATTAAAACCCAATGCATGCTACCTGAATATATGGCAGTAAGATATAAAATTTGCTTAACTACTCTAAAAAATAGTGTGGAATTTATGCATTTATGTTTTTCCTTTAAAAGTGAACAGTGATTCACTAATTAAGAATTTTTGATGGGTGATTTGTGCAGGCATACAGGGGTCTGAAATCCTGGCCCAGGGGATAGCAACCCGTATAGGGAGGGTTGTAGGAGGAATACATTACAGTAATTGATTTCAGAGACCTGCTTCAAAAGAGGGCATTTTAATGGTTCCATGGCAAATCACAGTTCTGTTTTGAAAGTACAGTAATGGAAATTCCTGAAGCTAAAGGGCTGTGGTTGGATACATTAGGCTCCTTGCAAAAGGCTGCTAGTCATTAAAAGAGCAACCTCTCCCAATCTGAATATACTACCTTCAGTATTATGCTTCAGAAATGAGATAATTTTGGTTTAAGACTTGGAAGTAGCGAAGTCTGTTTAGCTTCACCACAAGCCCTTGTTTGGGGAGGAATTGCTGGCTTGTTACTAATGCACCTGCACAAAATCTAGGAGATTTTAAACACTGGTAAATCCAGATTTGGAAGGGAAGGGGCTCAGGAGAGCATTCTGGGTGAAGTATCTGGGATGAGGCTCTTACTTCTGGAGCTCTTCCTTAGCCCAAGAACTGGGGCTGATGAATTGGTGACATTTGAAGCAAATTGAGTTTCATAACTTACGGATTCACCAACTTGCTTTGGGGACTTTATCTGTGTAATTCCTTTGATTTGTAAGACCTCTGGACAATAATTGTCCTTTACCCCACTTCATACTCATTATTAAAATGACTTGTGCATGTAGAAGTAAAACAGACTGCACAATAAGAAGTGACATTTAGAAAATAATGCTTGGATTAAATGTTAGCTGCCAGTCTAGAAGTAGCCCCTCCATGGAAAACAACATCTACCTGGTATTCTTTCCAAGATACCTGTGACAGGTTATGATTCATGTATTCTCGGTCTTACTCTCAACTGACTTGCTCTTGACATGTGGTAAACACCAGGAAGAGAAAAAGTAATGTCTATAGTTATAAAAATGCATCTGAAACTCGAGCCATCAGTGGCAACATTGCCCTGAGGGTTTGAAGACAGTGCGCCTTCCCACACACACCCCAAAAGTATGCTACTCTCTGCTTCCTTCCAGCTGTAGGAAAAGACCTCGGTTTTTAACCCCAGTAGTTCTCATTCCAGTTTGTGTAAGTTATTTATCATGTCTCTTAATTATCTCCCAGGAAACAAACACCCGGATTAGTGTTTGCTTTAGCAGAAAGATGGCATCAGTGATTTTTAAAGGCACGTTTGTTGCTCTCCTTCCCAGCTCGACATCCTTGGATGACTTCCTGTTGGATTAAGATAAGGAGCAGAATCTTTCCTGCGGCCTCTAACATTGAACAGAATTGGCACAGGTCAATATTTCCAGTCTCATCACTCACTGCAAATGATCTTTCCAGATCTTAAGAAGCTAATCCCTTGCCTTGGGATTTTCACATATGGAATCCATGTAGAAGTACAGAGGAGCAGGGAGACTCAGGTCAGGTTCACTGAATCCAGAGACCATGTTGGGCAAAAAAGCTAAAAGAGGACTAGAATACAAATTAATATTTATGTTTTGGTGACCAGTGTTGTGAGATGGAGCCGGGATAGCTGGAGTTCAGCCAGTGGGGCAGAGCCAAATTAGTGTGAACAGGTGAAATACATTTCTGTTTGTCTTGGGTAGAGTTCTCTCTGTATGCTATTAGAACTAGAAAAGCCACATGCAAATGTGGAGACAAGAAATGAACAACAAATTTGAGAACTCAAAACACAACGTTCAAGCTAAAAGATCTTTGACTGATGTGTTAATAATCAGGAAATAAAACAGCTGTTTAAATCACGATTCACCCATTCGTTCTGATGGAGCATTACTGGTGGGTGGTAACTTCAGGCCTGAGAAATAGAACTTCCTTTTCTAATATGATGCTTCTCAATCAGATGGTACAAGTGTGTTGCTGTATCTGAGGGGGTTAGGATGGGTAGTAGGAGGGAGAGCATTCCTTCAGTATGCTTTGTTCTCTCTTCCTCTTCTCCTGGCCAACCCAAGCTCCTTCTCCAGAGTCAAGCACTACTTTGCTTCTCCCTCACCAAATCCTTTTTCAACTGCTTATTATTCTTAATAACACTTGTGTCTCTATTTTCTCAGGATATGATGTAGTTTTACTGCAGTGTTTACTTGTACATTATCTGTCTCCATGAAGTGAAGTAAGTCTGTGAGGGCTTGAACAAGTACCTGGAAGAAGTGACTTAGGGCTGTAACAATGAAAAAGTACAACTCAGAGGTCAGGATAAAGCACACCAGGATGGAGTAAGATATGAAGCAACAGGAAGTTATGTGACAATACTGTAGTCCCCATAGGTAACAGGGACAGGATATAGCATCAGGAACTCTTAGGAGTTACAGATAAACAAATACATGTTTCCACATGGCAATGAGAAACTGGAGACCCACATTTGTGTACAGTGTCACATTCACTATAATAAATAAGCCTGTTAGAGGTCTTTTATCTCAAGGAGTTCTCAATCAGAACTGACAGAAGGGCTTCTGCCTAGTGAAGTCATAATGGCACACTTAGAAGCCCAGAACTCAGCAAGCTGAGGCAGGAGGATCTTGTGTTCAAGATCAGAGTGGGTAATATAACAGGACTCTGTCTCAACAAAACTATTGTAAACAGGGTACAAAATGTTTACCTGAGATAACCTATAGTGTAATGGATCAATCAACTTAAACAAACAAGTTCACTGGTAGAGTTGAGGGCTAATTGCCAACATGGGGTTTATTTATAGCTTACACAAATTTATTTTTCTATAAATACATAGGGAGTAGATAGCACAAGTAAATATGATCTAATACAAGAATTGTATTGATCACAGCCAAATGTTATAGTCTTATAATTAAACATTAACGAATAAATGTTGAAGAGAAAATAGTATATAACAAAAGCAAATCATGAGTATTTCTGCATGTACCATTTGTTGATGTGTTCTAAGGCCATTGGAATACACAATAACTACCTACTGTTTCACCAACTAAAATAGCAAGTAGATTTTTTTTTTCCTCTAAAGACCACTTGTCAAATACCACTGTTATATATAGTTGCTGATGTGGCCAAGCTTGACCCTCAGTTATAGGCTGAAAATTTCAATTGCTATGTCAATTTATACTAAGCACTTAACTTTTAAAGGTACTTAGGAGAACAAAGTGAGCTTCATTTCTGTTTTTAAGATTTCTTTATTTATGTATTATGCATATGTGTGTGTTTGTGTCTGAGTGATGTATATACACTGGATGCATGCAGTTCCTGAGGGCACCAGGAAAGGGCAAAGGATCCCCTGAAACCACCATTACCAATGTTTGTGGGCTGCTAGATAAGGCCTAAGAACTGAACCCAGTTCTCTGGAAGAGTGGCATGTACTGTTGAATGTGGAACCATCTCTCCACCCACAAATATCATTTTAAAGAGGAATAGAATATTGTATAGCCTTAACAAATAATATATTTAAAAATCAGCAATATTTCTATATATTACTGGCAAATTACTTAATAAAAATTCAGGAAAGTAAAATCATTTAAAATATCATAAAAATAAAATATTGGGGAGTAAATTTAACAACAACGACAAAAAGAAAAGAAAAATATTTTTACATGACTTTTCCTAGGAAAGATGTGAAAAAATATCTGTGCTGGTTAATTTTTTTCAACTTGAAAAGTTAAAGTTAATAGAGAAGAGAGAACCTCAATTGAGAAAATGTTTTTATCAGCTTAGTCTGTGGGCAAGCCTGGGAGGCATTTCCTTGAGAGATGATTGATGTAAGAGGGCCCTGCCCACTGTAGGCAGCACCACCCTGGGCAGGAGTTATATAAGAAAGCAGGATGGGTGAGCCACAGGAACTGAGGTAGTAAGCAGCATTCCTCCACTCCTCCAGGATCCTTCCTGAGGTTTTGCCTGGACTTTCCACAGTGATAGACTGATTCAGAAGTTTAGGCCAAATAAAGCCCTTCCTCTCCAAGGTGCTTTTGATCATTCTCTCTCTCTCTCTCTCTCTCTCTCTCTCTCTCTCTCTCTCTCTCTCTCTCTCTCTGATATATATATATATATATATATATATATATATATATATATATATATATATATATATATATATATCATAGCAATAGAAAGCAACTAAATCCATCTCTACTCACTCCAGACAGAGAGGATGCAGACCAAAGGCAGGATTCCTTCCAAGCCAAGATTAGTGAACTAATGACTTTATTGAGTTATTTACAGAATTGTCGATGACTCAGAGTCAGTTGTATCCTGACACCTTGTAGGCAGCCACATACAGAATAGAATAGTCCCACCCAGTCATTTGTTGCCCTCTGTATTATATTGGAGAGGGGAAGAGAGCCACGAGGAACTTGTGAGGGCTGTGGCACTTTCTTCCTCCTCCTGAACTTGTGAGGGTCTGAGAGTGAGCATAGCCACTTTGATTCAAGATGGCAATGGTCATATCCCACAGAAAGACTACAGCTGTACAATGTTCTATACACTGAAAAAAAATAAGCATTCATAAAATAAAGCAAAGAAGATATAAAGATACACCTTACTTATGGAATAAAAGAAAATTTTCATAAGCTGTCCATACTACCCAGAAATCCACAGACTCAATACAATCTCTACCAACATTCCTATAAAATTCTTATCACTTAAAAAAAATTATAAATATTCATTGTGCAAAATAATGAGTTTCATTATGATGACTCTTACATTCGTATCATTTATAGTGATGTTTTTCAACCTGTTTCATATCTACCCACAACTCAGTCCCCTGCTTCATTCCAAAGAGTTATCATTTGCTTTCTGGTATGTTGAAGTATAGATTCCACATATAAGATAATGCTTGTAATATTCTCTTTCTGGATCTAGCTTATTTAGCTTGACACCAGAATCTTCAATTCCAACCATTTTCCTGAAAATGACATGTTTTCACGTTTGTACTAAGAAATCATATAAAACCAATGAGAATCCCAAAATAACAAGGTAACCTTGGGGAAAGAAAAGTGGTGATATCACTCTGCCTTGTTTCATAATTACTATAAAGCTGTACTCAAAATAGCATGACACAGTCATGTCCAATAATAGACCAGAACAGAGAGACTGAAGCCAATCTGCACACTTACAGTTAACTAGTCTTTACAAAGAGCCAAGATCACACAATCTCATTAGAAAGACTGAATATCCATATGCATAAGAATGACACTACACACCCGACTCCAACCAAATTAAAAATAATCAGCAAGCCAGGCGGTGGTGGCACACGCCTGTAATCCCAGCACTCGGGAGGCAGAGGCAGGTGGATCTCTGTGAGTTAGAGGCCAGCCTGGTCGACAGAGGTAGTCCAGGACAGGCTCCAAAGTTACAGAGAAACCCTGTCTCGAAAAACCAAAATAATAATAATAACAACAACAACAACAACAACAACAATAATAATCAGCAATACATGGTAAATACAGGGCATAAGACCTGAAAATACACAACCACTTAGAGAGAACAAAGGACTGAAAGAACTCCATGAAGTTGGCCTGGGAAATGTTTGTTTTGTTTTGCTTGTTTTTATTTTCTGATTATGCCCTTAAGAGTACAGGAAAAGCACACATATCCAAATGAGATGGAGCCAGACAAAACCTCTTAACATAAACAAGAAACAATCAGCAGAGTTAAATGGCAACTGATACAAGAAGACACAAGGTTCACAGACCACACACCTGACAAGGATTTTCAAAATATGTGAGGAACCCAAATAACCCAACAACAGGCAAACAACCTTCTTGCAAAAATGGGGAAAGCACCTTAATAAACATTCCTCTGAACAAGTCATGCAAATAGCAGTCAGATGATTGGTAGGTATATAATATCACCAATCTCCAGGAAAACACAGATTGAAACTAAAGAGAGTTTTGCTTCGTACTTGTAAGAATGACTGTTCTATAAGGGGGTGGGAATGGTAAACATTGGCAAGCATGTTGAGAAAGACATCATAGCCCTCATGGAAAACTGTGTGGATGTTCCTCAATAACATATAACTAGAACTACTATGACATATGATCCCTCAGTTCTTCTAGAGGGCATAACCAAACAGGATCATCAACCAGTGCTCACTCTAGTGTTGAAGGCAGAAAAAATGATGGAGCATAGAGTATGTCCACATTAATGACTGAAAGACTGATGGAGGAGGAGGAAAGAATCTACTTTGCTGAGCACTGGGTGTTGCTTTGGTACCTCATTGCTGCAGTGTACGGTGAAGATATTTAGTCACCAAGCAAGAGAACACGCAGATTACCATCTGGTGGGATGCCTCAGTCTCATTGTCTTCAATGGAAAAAGAAGAGTTTACTTTTCTATTCACACCATTAATTCTTGGTAGAATTTGGCCTGATGCTTAATTAAAGAAAACAACAGTCTAGTCATCTTTGTTTTACATCTAGTATCCTCCTTGAGTGAGTACATACCATGTTTGTCCTTCTGAGTCTGGGTTACCTCACTCAGGATGATTTTTTCTAGATCCATACATTTGCCTGCAAACCTCATGATGTCATTGTTTTTCTCTGCTGAGTAGTACTCCATTGTGTATATGTACCACATTTTCTTTATCCATTCTTCAGTTGAAGGGTATTTAGGTTGTTTCCAGGTTCTGGCTATTACAAACAATGCTGATATGAACATAGCTGAGCAAATGCCCTTGTGTTATGATTGAGCATTCCTTGGGTATATGCCCAAGAGTGCTACAGCTGGATCTTGGGGGAGATGGATTCCCAATTTTCTAAGGAAGCGCCATATTGATTTCCAAAGTGGCTGTACAGGCTTGCATTCCCACCAGCAGTGAAGGAGAGTTCCCCTTGCTCCACATCCTTTCCAGCATAAGCTGTCTTCTGTGTTTTTGATCTTAGCCACTCTGACAGGTGTAAGGTGGTATCTCAGAGTCATTTTGATTTGCATTTCCTGAATAATTAGGGATGTTGAGCAATTCCTTAAATGTCTTTCAGCCATTTGAACTTCCTCTGTTGAGAATTCTCTGTTTAGTTCTATAGCCCATTTCCTAATTGGACTGTTGGTCATTTTGATGTCTAATTTCTTGAGTTCTTTATATATTCTGGATATCAGCCCTCTGTCAGATGTGGGGTTGGTGAAGACCTTTTCCCATTCTGTAGGCTGTGGCTTTGTCTTGTTGACCAGGGATCACCCAATGACAGAGAAATGGATGAGATCTACATGAACAACCTGGACAACAGTGGGAGTAATGAAGGGCAAGATTTGAGGGAAAGAAAGCTTAGGGGAGCAGGAGATCCCAGCTGGATCAAGAACAGAAAGGGAGAAGGAGGAATAACAGACCATGATAAATGAAGACCACATGAGAACAGGAATAGGCAGAGTGCTCGAGAGGTCCCCAGAAATCCACAATGATATATCCTCTGTAGACTACTGGCAATGGTCGAGAGAAAGCCTGATCTGACCTAGTCTGGTGATCAGATGACTAAACACCGTAATGGTCGTGCTGGAACTCTCATCCAATAACTGATGGAAGAGGATGCAGAGATCCTTAGCCAGGCCCCAGGTGGAGCTCCAGGAGTCCAACTGTTGAGAAAGAGGAGGGACTGCAAGAGCATGAATTCTTGGATCCAAGATTGCAAAAAGCACAGGGACAAATAGCCAATCGAATAGAAGTACATGAATTATGAACCAATGGCTGTGGAGCCCCCAGCTAGATCAGGCCCTCTGAATAAGTGAGACAATTGAATAGTTTGATCTGTTTGGGAGGCACCCAGGCTGTGGGACCAGGACCTGTCCTTAGTGCATGAGCTGGCTGTTTGGAACCTTGGGCTTACACAGGTACACATGCTCAGCCTGGAAGGAGGGGACAGGACCTGCCTGTACTGAATCCACCAGGTTTAAATGAATCCCCACAGGTTCTTGGTCCTGGAGAACATGGGAATGGAGGGGAGGGCCTGGAGGGAAGGTGGGGGTGGGGGCGGGAGGGGGGAGGACAGGGGACCCATGGCTGATGTATAAAATTAAAACACATAATAATAATAATAATAATAATTACAAAAAAGAAAACAATAACAAAAAGTAAATATAATTTTCTGTTTAATTCTAACTTCAAATCACCCTTTGAAGTTTATTGTATGTATTCTAACTGTTGACTCCTATGTTCTTAGGATCATAGAACTATCTACACACCCATCCATTCTTCACATAAGCATTGAGCATCTGTTATATATAGAGTAAATAGTAGTTTATAAAGAAGACAGTATAATTTTGATACATATAAAGAAGAAAAACAGAAAATAATATTTCAAATACAGAATCAATAACGCAGGGGTCGCGTGTGGGGATGAAGATTGTGAAGTACTTTCAAAGAATTCCCTAATGACTGGGAACTTTGATCTTGAGGACAGACAGGAATTAGGCTAACTGCAAAAGGGCCATGTTCTTTGTACACTTTATGTAGGAAGAAAGTAACCCTGTTAGAGGGTCAAAGACAAGGACAACACTGAGGAAACTGGGAGTTTGTCAAACAATGAGGCTGGAGCTGGGAACAGTTCACTAGCATTGTGAACAACACTCAGAGCAGAGGATAGCACTTAGCAGGCTCACTGTGAGGAAGGACACTATGGTTGTGTTTTCTTTAGAAAGGAATAGATAAGGTGCTATATGGAGAACATTGGCAGGGAAGGGCAGCAAAAAAGAATGCAGGTGATCAATCTGAAAGCCAATCGCAACCTACCACATTATTAAAGGGATGGGATTGAACAGGCTCATCTTGAACATGGATACAAACAGAAGCTGTTATGTGCATGTCTGAGAAGTGGGGAGCCAGAGATCAGAGGTACAGACTGGTCTCTTGATGAAGAAAGATTTCTTTATTTTTCTCATCTGAAAAGGGAAAGGGAGATGATAGATGGAAATGCAGGTAGATGTAGAGGATTTCTCTTTAGTAAGAAGCTGAGGGCTGTCAATAATTATGAATAATAATATAACATATATTAATACAATATATAATAATTAATAATAATTAATAAAATATTCTTTATGTCAGAGATAAGGTTATCCACTGAGAGTGGGGGGGTGGAAGGGAGGCTGAGGTGTGAGGAGATGACGCTGTTTGAAATGCATTGCTCTGGAGCATGTCCCGGAGCTTCCACTTTGCCTCTGGATCACTGCCAATTTCTCCTGGGGGATGAACCAGCCCTGAGACACATGATGCCAACAGCAGTGCCCTTCATATAAAAAATATTCCAAATAGACTCTTCTTTTTACTGCCTAGCATGCCTTCAAAGACATTTAAGGCTACTAACCACTGAATTTTAGGTTATAAACAGAATCGTTCATTTAGAGTGTGCTATACAGCTGTGTTGTTCGAAAGAACCCATTCTGAGAAAGTGGCCCTTGGGTTTAGACTAAGCAAGAGCAAGGAGTCCCAGCAAAAGGCCCAGAGAAGGCTGAAGTAGTCAGTGGGATAAGCTCATCTTTGCTGATTATAATGATTAGATATCCACTTCAGTAATAAGCTGTGGAGAAATCATTAGAAAACTCTGTAGTTTAAAATCACTAAAAACGGGTGTTGATGATTTGGTTTCTTTCTTATGCGTAACATTTAAAAGAATCTTTTAAAGTATTTTTTCATTTCCAGTTTTCAATGTTTTAATTAATTAAATTGGTTCTTTGGTAATTTCACACATATACATAAGACATACAGACTGCCCTCAGCGGCCACCTTCTACCATCTCCTTCCTACCCCTGTCTACTCCCGCTCTTCCCTACAAATCTCGTTCTCATGTTCAGGGCTATTCATTTTTGTTTTGTGACTCATTTGCTTAACTAGGGCCATCTCTGTGTGACTGTGAGTTTGGAGATACCTGTTGGAGGCTGGGGGATTTCAATGGTGTGTGCAAAACTGAATGCAAATTACTCCCCTTTCCCAGAATCTGTACTTAACCAATGGGTCAGCAGTGTGGGCTGGGACTTCATGAGCTCCTCACACTTTCGTGACTGATTACTGACAAGGCCAGTCCTAGCAATGCCCAGTGAAGGTAATCAGCAGTTTTTGTAAGTTCACAATTGCAGTGGTTGGGTTCACTCTTGGGGGATGGAATTTCACAACCTGTCAGTCCATATTCCAGCTCTTCCATACTTTCTGCTCCCTCTTCTGAAATGTTCTCTAACCTTAGTGGGAGGTGTGTGGCACAACGGTCTGGGGGCCAGGGCTAAGCTCTCAGTGGTCACTTATTCTCAGTGTCTTGGGCAACAATGAGTCTGCATCCATGGTGGTTCACTGTAAAGTAGGGCTTCTTTGAAAAACGCTGAGAATAGCTTTTGTAGGGTCCAGGCCTCAGCAGCTTCCTGGTTTGGTTCCTCCCTGCATCTTCTAAAGTTGAGGGTCCTTATGGTATAACGTTTGATGGTTAGGCAGAACAGTGGCTCATCATTAGTCCTGATGTGAATGGATTTGAAGCCAAACCCTGTATGTAAGTGGGATTAATGACCCCCATCTCTGTTTTTCCATCCCTAGTGAATATTTAACGAAATTATCTTTTGCTCTCTTGATCTTATTTACTCATTAGTTGTGTATAATGACGATTCCACAGTGACTAATTTCTCAAGCTCACAGGAGATTGAGACATGGTGGTGTGGTGGAAGTCTATGGTGCAGAATAACATTGTCTTCTCTCTCTAGCTGCCCCCAGAGAGGTACATCAAATTGAACCATCTTAAAATGTTAATATACCAGGAGTGTTTGTCTTTTGAGAGAAAGTCATATTGAAGGAAATTCATAGCAGTAAAGATTGGTAGAATTAAATATAGTTTGCATCTTGAATTGGGATCATTAAATTTCTTTTAGGACATGTGCTCTGTTCACATCCAAGGTAACAATAGGTTGTAGTCACAGATCCTGTTGCCACTTTTAAACACTGGCTGGGCAGTTAATATGAATCTTTGGCCACATTATATCATCTTCCTCGGGGGTGAGCTCTCTCACTGCAGTATAATGTGGAATGACTGACAGGCAGAAGGGACTCCAGCACTATGCCAGGCCTGTTCCAACATGACCATCGTGTTACATCTGTTAGCCTCAGCTTCCTCATCTTTTAAATGAGGATAATACCTACTCATGAGTAGATGCAGGCTCCTATTATACTCTTTAAAATTATATCTATTCATGAGGGGCAGGGAACACGTGGAGGTTTAAGGGAAACTGTGAGGATTGGTTCTCTTCTTCCAGGATGTGGGACCCTAGTATTAAGTTCAGGCCATCAGGCTGGGTGACAAGTGTCTTTATCTGTTTTGCCATCTCTCTGGTCCCTCTACTGTACTTTATATCCATTTCTTTAATGAAATTTAACAAACTAAGTTATAGTCTTTTGCTTTAATATGTGGCTGTTTAAATCTTGATAGGAATCTCAAGAGTGATCCTCTGTTCATCTTTTTATATATTGTCCCACTCCCTTATATGTTGTAAGCATACTGCAAGCAATCAAAAAAATGCTCTGAATAAATTCTTTTTTTTCCCCCCGAAACAGGGTTTCTCTATGTAGCTTTGGAGCCTGTCCTGGATCTCTCTCTGTAGATCAGGCTGGCCTTGAACACACAGAGATCCACCTGGCTCTGCCTCCCAAGTGCTGAGATTAAAGGTGTGCACCACTGCTGCCCAGCTCTCTAGAAAGTCTTTTGTAAATACAAAAAGATTGCCAAAATGAATTAAACAAAATCTAATTGGGAGAGACACTGGAGAAGTTGTAAGGACACTCACCAGGGTGTAAAAGAAAGATCATGGAGACTCTGGAGAATCATGGAAGGGGAACTACTGTTCATGGTGGGAAATGTGGTTAGGTATTCTTCAGGGGGTTCCTTTCCCTTAGCCTTAAAGAGTGGGAAGAGAGGCAGGCTGAAGCTCATGACACCATAAGTTGCATGAGCCAAACCCAGGATGAAGAGCTTCGTTGCCTGTCCCTCTGCAGAGGAAATAATCCAGCAGGATGGAGCTAGTTTTTTTTTTTTTTGTTTGTTTTGTTTTGTTTTGTTTTTAAGCAAAGAATACTCCTAGCAGAAGGCTTGAAGGTTTTTTTCATTCATAATTAATAGAATTAGTACCAGACATTTTCCTTTGATCAGGTTTTAGAGTTCAAGCAAAGATCTAATATAACTCACTATTATATACCTGTAAGTTTTTCCTAGGTTTTTTTTTTTAATATACACAAGGGAACAGAGACCATTGTTTGTTTTCAGTGATATTTATAATGGAGATAAGGCAGGTAGAGGTTATCATTCTGTCTTTGAATAATTAAAGTAAATATATAATTTGATTCACATAATTGAGCCCATTATCCTTTTGTAGAGAGTCATATGGACATTAAATGCCAACTATCTGAGGAGTCAACATGCCTGGGACTTTTCCATTTCTGAAGGAAGTTCTTGGTAGTAAGGAAAAAGACTCTCACTTCAGCCCTGTCTTCCCTACCAGGCCTGAGCCAATCTAGACATTAAGCAGGAGAGAATATGTGAGAGCCTTGGGAGGTTGTCTGGATGGTCTCCAAACACTCAGTCAAGCACAGAATCCCTCCAGCCAGCTCAGACCAGCCAGCAGACTACAGGCAACTCCCAAGGAGCCCAAACTTCTCCTCCTCCTAGAATACTAAAGAAAAGGCTTTTATTCTTAGATGGCATAGTGAATCCATCACCTTTGGAGAGGACAATGCCATTGCTGGTGTCCTTTAAAACTGGCTGGTAGCAAATGTGTTTTTGTATTGTACATGCTGTAGGGTGAGAGATGGTACAGTATGAGAGAAGAGCAAAAAAGAAAATGTCAAAAGTGATGGTCCTCAAAAGATTATGATAGGATAGTGATCATTAGTGGTGATATAAGAATCAGGAAACTTGCTAATACAGGTAAAATGGTACACTATCAATATCCTCTTACCAGATGCTATGGTACCCTGCCAAGTTGTTTTTGGATCCAATTTTCAGTGTCATACCTGTGGATTCTGGAGGATTTCACTTGGGCAGTGGGGCCAGAATAGAGAGCTAGTGAATAGAGAGCCTAGAAGATTCCTTCCTTCTGGCTACTGCACAACAATGGCCTAGGGATGTGAGAGTATGAAAGATTTGCTCTGCTGTCTCCAGACGGAGCAACCATGAGGCAACATTTCTTCCGGAACTCCCTGCAGGATCAAGCTGGACAGGGGACTTCCTGCAATGTCTTACATATTTTGGCCTCTTCCCAATTCCACTTCTATTATATACTGGCTTCTTTGGATAGCACATCAACAAATCACTTGTATCTGGATCCCAGGGTCAGAATCTACTTAAGGAGAGAGAAGCTGGTTAAAGTCATGATTGCCGCACTAACTGTGAAAAACTTCCCTGATACTCTTATTTACAGGAGGAAGGAGAGGTGTTCCATTGTCAGCAAGGTGCACTGTTCAGAAAGACAGAATTACAAATCTGCTTCTACCTGCTACTCAGAATATATCAGGAGGACAGCAAGACAGCCAAATGAATATAGAAGAACAGAGGTATTAGTTATACTCTTCTGGAAGTCCAACTTCAGAGAATAAATATATACTTTTTCTCATATTATTGATCAAACATGTTCATGTGTTCTAGGTTAGTTAAGTTGGAAACAAGCTCAAGAAAGTAAAAAGCAGTTCTTCTCTTCAAATAAACAATATAAATATCAACTCTATTGATTTTTGGCAGGACAATCTCTATATATTCTGCCAATAATGCATTTAAAATTGGTCCATGTGGCTGTTCCTATTGACAACACAACAAAGACAGGAGTTTTGTAGCTGAGGTGCCGCTACGGTATTCTGGTGGATGAGAAGGTGATCATGAAGCTATCGTTAGGGAAGCTCAGGTGAGGAAAGAAAATTCAGGGGCAGGATCTCATGGTGCATCCATTGGATCTGTATAGAATGATCATTTTACAGGAGATTGGAAATGATACACTGCTTTAGGTCTTAACAATGGTGTGTGCGTGTGTGTGTGTGTGTGTGTGTGTGTGTGTGTGTGTGTGTGTGTGTGTGTTTGTGAAATGCCCTCACCCTAGAAGCCCAGGCCATTCTTTCTTAGCACTAAAGATGACCATGCAGATGTCACAGTATTCACTGTGAGCTGTGTGTGACTGATGCTTGTGGGTGTTGTTACTACTGTAAATCTTTCAGCATGTTCTCTGTCTTATTGACCGGAGGATTGCGTCTCCTTCAAAGATGCCCCACAGTATGTACTCAGGAGGGTTTTCATCACTCTTATGAAAAAGATGGTTTCTGTGACATTTTATTGCTTCTAGCTTTATAATTCAGATGCATACTTATTTACTGAAGAGCTTTTTGATATTCAAAGAGACCCTACAATATGTTTTCTTTCTCCAAAACAAATATTTTATTGAATTATGTTCAGTGGTTTCCAGGAATTTTTACATAACAATTCAGCTTTATTCATTTGCATAGCTAGAGTTTCATCAGCCAGGAAACTTGAGTTTAGATATATTTTAGGTGTTCTGAAAGCAAATATTCACTCAAGTGATGTCTGGCTACCTTTGGAGAGCTAGAGATAACTGGCTGGGGTTCAGACACTTCTTCCACTGAAAGCTGAAGTTCATTCCTCAATCAGTAACAGTGATGTGGGATGAAGATGAGAACAGGGAAGATCCCTGATGCTCTGTGTTCCAGTGTATGTTTAGTAGCATCTGGTAGCTTCAAATACTTCCTCTTCTGCGTTTCCCTGTAGCGAAAGCAGGCCCTCTCATTTAATGGCTGACTGGAATTTGTCCAAGCTCAGTCCCTCTATTTTAAAATTCTCTGGGCTTTAAAATATTTTTCTTTGTTGAGACTAGACTCAGCATGGAGCTGTGACTAGACTCTGCTTTTGTCGTGGATTTAAAGAAAGACAGTTAACTCTTCAGAGGATGATTTAGCTTGGTTTCTGGTCTTTAGGGCAGGGGTCTATGCTTCCACGATAAAGGGGTGAACTGGGAAGATTTCTTAAAGGCAGTCCTTCACTCTTTAGGTGCAAGAGGCAAGATAAAGTCTCATGGGTGTCTGATCTTGACACTCTCCTCCTTGGCTGGCTTCCCAGGGTTTGAAACAGACTCTCCTGCTCCAGCTGGGAGATTTCCAGAGATTCTCATGTTCTGAAACACTATCTCAGAATCTGGTATTTGCATCTTCAGTTCTTGTCAGTTCACAATCTTAATACTCCATACATAGCGGTCAGTTGCTGCAAGAATGCAGTGGCTTCATAGCTTATCCTTGAGTATGAACTTCCGGCAAACATAGTAGTTTAAGGAAGACATTTGATCCCTGCCTCCCATAAGTTAGATTTGCTTAAAAGGCACAGGAGAAAATTAAAAAGATGGGATTTAAGGGGAGTCATTAGAGAATCTTTTCAATCCCTTGCAGCCAGATGCCTCCTCTTTATTCTGGAAAAGTTCCACCAGGTAGGACACTGTCTCGGCAAGTAGTACAGCTGTTTCTTTGAGGTTGGAACTGGTTTTTGCCATTTTGAAGTAGAGTAGACGTGGACACTCACAAAAGACCCCCAGCAGAATAGATCCCATAACCTTCTCTTTGTGAGGGAGAGGACATTTGCAAGATTCTCATGAGGCTCCTCCTCTCTCAGAGTGTATGAGGAGGAAGCAAGAAACAGGGCTGGAACACTTTAGCTGCCCATGAGTATCAGGGACTTTCAAGTGATATATTAGCTGCTTCCAGGCAATCATGTTCCTGTCAGTAACTGCAGTGAGTTACCAAGCTGGATTTGTAGACAATTCTTCCTGTAGTCTGTCAGTCCCTTCTCAGTGTAGGGTGAACAGGCATTTCCTTAGGGCTCACTGGGAAGAATCAAATGACTCAGGGTGACCTGACACACCCGAGAACAGGATCTTGAATGACTGCCTACAACTCAGGAGGACCTCAGTTTCCTGTTCATCTATAGAGAAGTAAGATTAGCACTTGTCAGAA
Organism: Onychomys torridus; assembly: GCF_903995425.1. Classification (NCBI taxonomy): domain Eukaryota; kingdom Metazoa; phylum Chordata; class Mammalia; order Rodentia; family Cricetidae; genus Onychomys; species Onychomys torridus. Next base: position 60,757,746 of record NC_050445.1, read on the forward strand.
GAAAGTGCAAGCTGCATAAGAAAACATTCTTAAAAGCTCAGGAGAGATAAGAAGCGATTGCATCCGTGAAAGAGGAACAGGAGGCAATGAGAGGGGAAATAATCCAAGAAGAACAAAAATGCCAGGAAATGAAAACTGTGATGGAAGATAAAATTGAGTAACTGTCAGGGACAAATTGAATGTGACCAGCAAAGTAATGAACAATAGGAACTTTCCAGTCCTCGGTTGGCCAGGAAAAAAGATATATCATTTGAAATAGAAGGAACTTTTGTCTCTTTCTTTCCCTGGTCCTGGTTCTTTGATTGGTTTTTTATTGGTGTTTCAGTTTCCTTGGGGTTCCAACATAGATAGGAGGAATGGTGGTCACGGCAGGGCCCTCTTCTTGGTTCCTGATTTGGATACCAGACGCCTTTAGTTCTGGTCTATTTATGTCTATGGTTTTGTTACCATTGGTCAGGGGCTGACCCAGGTGTTCTCAAGTTCTTGGCATTTTATTCAAAGATAAAGGTGAACACACTTCACAGTAGCATGAATACTTCATTAAAAGCAAAGGGGTAGAACAGATAAGACAGAAATACATTGTCAAGAATGACAGCAGGCCATGTGAGTAAGGGTACTCAAGGACCTCAACTACTGTTTAGACGTCCTTTTCTGGAGTTTAAAGAAAAAGGAGCTTGGTTGCTAAGGGATATAATAGGTTGTCTGTTTTTATTGAGAAAGTTGGATTATGTCTTTTCTCACTCTGCTTGGCCTTTCCCATGATGCATTGGATTTTAATCATTTGCATGCCCATTTATGCATATACATAAGATGGTATATAGGGATTTTCCTTTAAGTTCACTCAGAGGCCAGTTTTTTCATTGTGTGTGCACTCAAAATCAGTCCAGGTGGGATTGGACCATTACTTTTAGTTCTAGACTGTGTTCTAGGATGTGTTTGAATGTAAACTTTCCAGGGAAGGGGCATTTTTGATGTTGTTTTTTTTTGTCGGGGGTGGGGGGGATGCTTATTCTGTTGTTTAGAGAGGGACATCCATGAAGCTTGATGCAAGTGAGAATTCTAGTTTGTTAATAAATTGCTAGGTTCATTGTTTGGTGAAGTGTGCATATTCATAGCATGCATAGGTCAGGTTCTAGGCTACCCAGTACATTGTAATGTGTGTGCACAGCTCAAGTCAAGTGGAGTCCCAGGTTCTAAGCTATTCCTTCCTTATATTTCCTGAATCAGTTTCATTATGACCCTTGCACAAGTGAGGTATTGCCAACTTGACAGGGTTAAGATGTTGAGCTTTTAAGGTGTTTAAGTCCTGAGTGCTGCTGCTGCTTCTGCTTCTGCTTCCTCTTCCTCCTCTTCTTCTTCTTCTTCTTCTTCCCCTTCCTCTCCCTCTTCTTCTTTCTTTTCCTTCCCCTTCATACGCCCCTGCTCTTCCTCTTTTGATAGAGACAAGACTCATAGAATAGGGGTGAAAAGATGGCTCAGCAGTTAAGAGCATTGGCTAGTCTTCCAAGGAATACAGGTTTGATTCCTAACATCCACAAGGTAGCTCACAACCATCTGTATCTTCAGCCACAGTGGATCTGATGCTTTCTTCTGGTCTTTGTGGGCACACAGGTGGAGAACAGACACACAGCCAACAAAACACCCAATCACATAAAATCAGAAAGCCCCAAATATCCACAGCATACACTTCATGAAGCAGCAGCAGCTTAGGCTAGTTCACTCTCTCTTCTGCTCCTCCCGTGTGAGGACACAGGCCAAACTCAGTTCTTCCAGCAACTTGATCCTGGATTTCAGCCAGTTAAACATTCCGAGTTTCTGGAAGTCTGTTAAAGCAACACAAAGACACTTATTTTTAATCCCGAATGAATAAATTGTACAAAATGGAGATGTCACATTCTTCCTTAAAAGGTTAAAACAGTTTTATATTGGTCTCATGGCATAGAGAAGGATTGAAACTCAGTGTGCTAGATACAGATGTGTTTTATTCTAAATTACCTCTTCAGGAAAAATACACTGTGCTTGATAGAATTCAAAAATTTGAAAAGAGATACATATTGACAGCGTGGCATTAAAAGCTGCTTAAGCTTTGACTTGTTCTCAGCAGTGCTTAGGACTGAGCTAATTTGATAGGCAGGCAGGAAATAACGATGTGTTTTTTGCTTATCTGACTAATTTGCTTACACCAATAAAGCTGACCCACACATTATGGTAGTGTTGTCATAATATCAAAATACTCCAAAGTTACAAATTACTATAGGGTAAATTAACAAACTAAGATACAAATAAAAATACCGTATTCCATCTCTGGGACAATGAGCCACCATTTGTGTACATATGTCCTACCTATGGGATTGGTGTCTATGGAGATTTACCTCTCACTGTGACAGGAGATGCATCGCTTTTTAATGGTTGTGTGACATAAAAGATGCAGGTTCTTTGCTGGAGAAGTAAACTGGGAGTAAACTCCAGATTTGTAACAAAGGACCTGTTATAAGAGCCATAGAAAGAAACACACCAGCATGGTATTTAAAACTTCTGGGCTCTGGAGACAGACTGCCTGAGCTCCCATCTCATAGCCATCCTACGAACCATGCAGAGTAGAATTTGAATTCTCGGAGCTTAGTTTCATTTTCTTTAAGATGAGAGGTATTAACTATGCACAGGGATGCCATAGTGAATGAGTTAATACACACTTGGTGAACTAGTTATCTATAAGTGTCAGCTACTGTTTATTTTCAAACTAAACAATATGCATTCCCTTACAGGTTGGCAGTCAGACAATTTGCAGTTTTCCCTGCCTTCGCAGTGAGTACTTGTGTGCTCATGGATATGTGTGGCACACTCCATGTTAACCAAATTGACCCAATGAGTCAGAAAGGCAATGCCCAGTGTTGACAGCCCCCATGAAATAAAACCTGTGAAAATCAGATTAAGCTGTCATGAGTGGTTGCTGCTATTTCTTATGACAGCAAGTTTTCCATGAGCTGGCAAATATCCTAGTGTGTCTTGGAACAGAACTATGCCAGACCCATCTCACTCTGAATTTACCTCTTATTCAAGTTGCTTGGCTTTGGATCCGGGCTTCATGCTTATGAGGATGATGGAGGACTTGGGAGGAAAAATTCAAACTGTGATGTCCAGAAAAATGTTATCCTCTTCTTGGACCTAAAACCAGAGCTGTAACATCCTTTCCCAAACATCTCAGTGTTACAACTGTGCCTTTCTTTAACGAACTTGTATTTAAGAACTTAAGAAACAAGAAAGAGAGAGAACTTTGTCATTTTGATAGGGAGAATCTCAACTAAGAGACTCTGAGTGGATGTCCTGTGTCTTTTCTTAAAAGTAGGATGTAAACTACATAGCAACAGGAACTAATCTAAGGACATCCCTATGTGTTGCCTAGATGCCCTTAGCATAGGGCTAGCTCTAGGAGGAACTGTGAAGAAGACCTGGTCCAATAGTTCTTTCCCAGTTCTCACTACCAGGAGAGTCTAAAGTGTCTGCTTTTCCTTTGCAGCAGTTCTCAACCTATTGCATGTCAGGGAGGTGGGTGGTCTACTAACCCTTTCACAGGGGTCATCTAAGATCATTGAAAAACATGTATTTTTAGAGTTGAATTCATAAGAGTAGCCAAATCACAGTTATAAAGTAGCAACAAAAATAATTTTATAGTTGGGGGTGAGGGTCACCACAGCATGAGGAACTGTATTAAAGGGTCACAGAATTAGGGAAGCTGAGAACCACTGCTCTAATGTTCACATAACTGCCTGACATAGCCTGCTCCCTGGAAAATGCAGAGGATAAATGCAATCTCATTAACACAAACAAGATGCTCACATGTTAGCTGATCAAGAGCTTTTTCAATTTCAGGAGATAAAGAGCCAATCTCTGGTAATGGGATTTCACAAACAGAAGTAGGGTCTCAGCAACAAGCTGTATTGCTCTCTGAAAGCACACCACAGCACGAGCATCTCTGCTGGTGCAGAGTTCTACATTTCAGGCGGCACTTGAAAACGTGCTTCATTTTTTATATATTAATGTCTGTAACCTGTAGTTGGAGAGCTTCTCTCCAGCCCCCGCCAAGCCCTATTAGTCAAACAACCCACTTATAAAATAAATACACAGACATTCATATTATTTAAACCGCTTGGCCATTAGCTCAGGCCTACCATTGTCTAGCTCTTACTCTTATATTTAGCCCATTTCTATTAATCTATACTTTGCCACATGGCTTGTGGCTTACCAGTACCTTATGTCTTCTCTCTCATGGCGGTGGCTGGCAGCATCTCCCCTCAGCCTTCACTTCCCTGCCTTCTCCTCTTCCTTGTCCCGCCTACCCTATCCTTCCTGCCTGGCTACTGGCCAATCAGCACTTTATTTATTTTAACCAATCAGAGCAACACATTTGACATACAGAATATCCCACAGCAGTAACCACTTTATGAAGTAGGCACTAATTTACTTTGTAGAAGGGAACTTGAGGCTTGGGAAATTTGAGTAGTTTGGTCCAAATGGAAACAACAACAACAACAATAACAAACAAAAAATAAAGTTCCGTTTGGGTGCATGGCAAGAGGAGACTTTCTGGGTAAGAATAAAAATGAAAAAGCATCTTAATTATCCCCATTGAAGGGAAGAGATGCTTCTCCTTTCTTTTCTCAGGGCATTGCCTCAAAGAACAAGTAAGTACTTTGTCCTCTCTTTAAAATATCTAAAACCTGATGGGTGATGTCATTCTGTATGCAGTGTTGCTCTGACTAGTTGATAAATAAAGTTGTTTGGCCAATGGTGAGGTAGAATAAGGTTAGGTGGGACATTCCAACTAGACAGAAAGGAAGAAGAAAGGCAGAGTCTGGAAGGAAACACCAGCCAGCTGCAAGATGCAAGCAGAACGGTGAAGCCATGGCAACGTGCTAAAATATAGATTATAGAAATGGGTTAAGTCACCCATAAAAAACCCCATTGGATAATAAGCTTGACATTTTGTCAACTCTAACAGTATCTTCCTAAGAATCTGGAAGCCATTTATAAATGTAACCATCACAGTAAATGGTACTTTATTCTCCCAGTCTTTGGGGGACAGTAGGAGCCAATGTGGTGGCACATTTCAGTGTGCCGCTGTGCGTTTTCTGTCAGAAAGATTGGAGAACTTTGCTTTTCCTCCAAGTAAAGGCAGATCAGTGTAATGGCTCACCCCAACTACTAGGTGAAAGTGGAGAAACAAAGTGTGGGATGAGTCCTGGAGGTCTAGCTACTGTTTGTTGAAAACATAGCTGCAGTGGGTTATGCCCACTTGGCTATACAAATGGATGAGAACCTTTCTGTTTTTACACTCTCTTAGCAGATTTCCTGTGGTGTGTATCACATTCTGTCTTAGTGTGTATTCCATAATAAAACCATCTTCTTAAGGAAGTGGAGATATCCCAGTTGGTAAAATGCTTGTGCAAGCATAAGGACCTGCATTTGATGTTCATAACCCATGTTTTAAAAAAGCTGGCATGGTAATGTGTGTTTATAATCCCAGCATTGGGGAGGCGGAGACAGGAGGATCCCGGGCGTTTGCTGACCAGCCAGACTAGCTACATCTGCCATCTTCAGGCCAGTGAGAGACCTTGCCTTAGCAAACAAACGTGAAAACAACCAAGGAATGGCACCTGAGGTTGACCTTTGGCCTCCACATGCACACATACGTGAACACCCAGACACACATACATACCCAGATACAGACACACTCACACACACACACACCCACGCACACATGCATGCGCATAGTCACAGGCACATGTCTTTGTACTCTACTTCTATAGAAGTGAGGTTTCCTGGGCTGGAAGAAGGTTTTTGTCTTTGTTTCTTGCCAACATTTAGCCATGTTGGTTACTTGCTAATTTCATTCTCAGTTGTATTTAAACGGAAAATCCATCATTGCTATGATATATGAAATATAAATTTGTTCTTTGTAACATTAGGATTGGTTGTGTGGAAATCTTAATATTGAATGAAATTTTATCATCCCTTTCACCTTTCACTAAAGAGGAGTACCATCTTCACTAACTGATGAGAACTGTTGAGCCTTTAGTGATTTTTTTTTTAAAAAATAAATAAATAAAATTCGCTTGTCAGATAGGTCTATTTCATCTTACCCCTACCCCTATTCTTCTGTTTCTAATTAAGCTGAGCACAGAACTAAAATCCTGTGGAGTCTGGCTGAAACAAATGTCAGACTTAATCAGCCAAGCTACAGGTACCAGACGCCCTAGAAACAGCCTGAGGCTGACTTTGGAAATCTGCTATTAAATTATTTATCTGCCTCTTACTGTAGTTCCCTGCTGTAATATCTCCAGTGTGGTTGGATAAATAAATTCCAGCCATGCTTGGTATCCACTCACCATTGTGGTGAGTACAGCCTTCTGTTGCTTCTTTTGGTAGCAATAAGAAAAGATGGATTTTAAACCTAGCCAAGATAACTGTTTGCAACTGAAGTCCCTTGAGTTCAAGTTCACGGATAACTATAGGAACTAACAGAGATCAGAGGGGAAAGTAGTGTAGAGAGAGGTGTGCTCAGGGATGCACTGTGCTGATAGTCCTTTATGAACTGAATTCCATCTGCAGTTTGCTCAATCTTTAGAGTGAGGAGATGGACTAAATGCCATTCTATGGAAGATGACAAAAAGACTTTTTTCCATTTCCAATTCAGCCTTTTCCATGTTAGAACTTGTTCAGGGAAGAATAGGTATACTCAGGTAGTCAGTAGATATTTGTACACTTGATATAGTGGTAACACTATGTTTTACATAAATATTTTTATTAATGTTTAATTGCAACTTGAACAAAATATTTCTCTTGGCTGCATTTCAGGATATATAAATTCATTGCAAAGATTCTGAATATACTAGTTGATGAAATTACCATACAAACTAAAGGCAACTGTTCATGTACTTGTTACTTGTATGTGATTGTATTTCAGATGAAATGTAATGTATGATTGGCTGGCTCATGAATATTGATCTGACCTTTTTACTGGAATTGTATATTATATCATTCTGTAATAATTATACCTTTAAATGAAAAGTTATTTAGACCTTTTAAAATGATTTCTTAAAAATAGCTGGTAAGCCAGTGGAGCATAGGACATCTGTGTTTTCAATCAGCACAGAATTAAAATTTTAGTTTTCTCCTTTATCATCCAACTCTTCTTTAGAATGACTGCAGGTATGAAATTTCTATGATGCCCACCATGGCAGCTGCCCAAAGAGAATCTCTTAATATTATTATAGAAGTTGACGTGTAAGCCCTTTGACATTCTCTGTAAATCAAATCAAATCATTCAGTTTCATGATCATTCAATAATTTGTGTCAATAAAATAAGCTGGGTTTAGCTAATAAAGGCTAAGAGTTCAGAACTTTCCAGAAACAAATGCATTGCTTCTCAAGTGTTCACAAAACTATTTGTCACCTGGAGATCTTGCTTGATGCTGACTCCAACCAGCTAGTGCTGACTGGCGACCACACATTCCAAACAGAATGCCAGTGAGGAGGGAACAAGGCTGCCCATGGGCTGTGCTTTGAATATCATTAAAGTTCATGGCACCAGGCAAGCTCGTGAAGTGATTATTACCACACATAAGGGGATTGTTCTTGGGCACAGGGTATGGAAAGGGCACTTTCCCAGCATGTGCAAGGCCTTGGATCCTAGAACTGTGAGGAAAATGGAGTTTATTGTGAAATAAATTAAAGGAACCATTGTACCTAATCTCCCTCCCCACTTAGCTATTATTGGATGTGAGTTTTTTAAATAACTGCTTCTCTTTTGCATTTGACAATCAGAGACTGTATGTTTACAGAAGTAAGATATGCAAAACCCAGTATCTTTGTCATTTAACCTAAAAATCCTGTTAAATCACTTCACATTTGTATGGTGCACATCTAGCACAATGCTTGACACCCAGTAGATTGCCATTTTATGACAATCCATTTATTAATGAGCTTGATCAAACTGTTTTACAGTGTTCATGTGCTTCAAGATATAATTTCATATGTGATATAGATACATATAAGACATGAAAACATTTCCCCTCCATGCAGTGGAGTGTTTTCCCGTTATTCTAAATGCTTTAAGAATGCCAGCTAGAGTATTTAAAGAGTACTCAGGGAGCATTTGAAAACATGCTCATACTTGGTCCATGCCCCAAATCAATCAAATCATAAGGTCTGTACATGGCTCTTGGGTGTATGTTTGAAGCTCTTCAGGTGGTTCCATTGGGCAGCCAGGGACAAGCTGCTAAGATGAGGTAAAATAAACACCCAAACTTCTCCCTTTCACACCCCTTTGCTAGTTCTTCTAGGCCTCTGGTTTTTACTGCCTTATTTCATACTGTGTTCAGTGTTAGGGCGGAAATCCTGAGCAGACACCTTGAGATTTACCTTTCTTAACCAGTTCATTCTATCCTGGTCTTTTTCTTGTCTTTCTCTGTGTTGAGCAACCTTAAGATTCTATAAGAGTAACACATGTTTTTAAATTTTCAAAACCAAGCAAAGGGTTGGGGAGTGTAGCACAGTTGCTTGAGTGCTTATCTAGTGGACATGAAGCTGTGAGTTTGATCACCAGAACTGTATAAACCAGGCATGGTGGCCAGTCATCCTAGCATTCAGGAGGTAGAAGATCAGGATTTTATCCTTAGGTTAAATAATAAGTTTGAGGCTAGCCTGGGACACAAAAAGAAAAGAAATTAAAAAAAAAACTTAAAAGTACAAAGAAAATTTGAAATCTTCCTTCCTTGTTTATGTTCCACTTAGCAAAATCACCCCTTATAACAGCCTTTGTATATTCCTCTGCAGATTTCCTGTTTACACCGTCATCAGATATAGTCTTGTAGAAATACACGCACAGTGCACGTTATGTTATAAGCTTGCTTTTTCACATAATAACAAGTACTAAAGATGTTCCAATTAACACACACAGTTTGGCTTTATTCTTTTTTAAAGGTTGCATAGCAGCCCAAGGAAAAACTGTAGTTTATTTAAGTAGCTCTTTATTCAGATTCATGGAGAATGTTTCCAGTTTGTGACAACTGCAATCTGCCATGGTCATCTTTACACAATCTTACATAATTTTGGCATTGAGTCTGACTCTCCAGTTTCCTCTCTCACCAGCTACATGAGACAGTGCTTCCCTTCTGCAGCAGGTGAACATCACAGCATTAGCCCCTGCCCTCTTCAGCATCTGACAGCAGACCTTGGCAATCATCCCTCAACAGGCTCAGCTGCAGCACGCTCAGTAGAGCCATCCTGAGAGGAGGCTGAAAAAAAGTAGAAGAAGAATAAAGACATATTGATAATGTCCTACAAACTGCCGAACCTCACAATATAAAAAGCCATTATTATTGCCTATGTCCTGTGGACCATAAATATGAGCAACAGAAATCAGCATTCATGTGTATGTATGGAGTCAAGACTAAACAAAGGTTTATTTTGTTCTAAATACTTGCTCTGTGAGTCTTCTTGTTTCTCCATGTATATTTGATTACTACTCCTTACAAGCAACACCTGTGTGACCAGTGGACCCCCTGTCGTGTTTGGACCTGCTGTCTCTCTCCTTTCCAATGTGCCTCTACTCTGGTAATTGGCTAGTACTGCACTTTCACACTAACGCCTTGCTCCTGTGTCCAAGTCTCTCTTCGACCCTTCATTGGGAACCCACATTCTAAGAACAGAGCCCAGGCTTTGGTGTCTCGTTTATTTAAAAGCAACAAGTGATGGCCATTTTGCTGCCCTTCAGGGGAGTGTGCTGTTTTTAGAAGTGCTGTGATATTGCAGTTTCTCTGCTCTTCACTTAATTCTCATTGGGAAGCTATTTTACCCAATAAGAATACAAACTGTAAACCTTTGTAAGAAGAACATACGCATCTCGGCTATAGATACAGAAATACAGAACCAAGGTTGACAAAACAAGTGAGCAGAAAGAGGTACAATTGTGTGGTAACAAAATCTAGTCACAGAAATATCACAAATGTTTTCCTTTTTGGTAATACTGAAGGTGAACTCTGAACACATATATTAAAAAATAATGATTTTCTACATTAAAGTTATTAATGTTGAGAGAAGAAAATCCCAGAACAGAATGGCTTAGAGTAAGACTGGATGATGATGCATAGAGGAGAAGACCATAAAAAACAAAGCAAAACAAACAATAAACCTTACTGTTCTTTTTTAGATCAGACTTATAAATTTGTAGGCATCTCTTTAGGGAAGAGCATTGAAGTCCAATATTAATAACTAACTCACTGTTAATAATTTCCCTTGTTTCAAGAGCCTTGCTCTTTGATTAGTTTCCACATTATCCTGTATATGATGCCTTAAGAATGGTGTATGCTGCCACTGAATAAACAGTGTTGATATGAAATGGCCCAGGGATCAGATCCTCAGCTGGCCCATAACCATCTTTGTCAGATTGTACTTTGCAAAGATCATCACAACAATCTCTCCCTTTAACATATTCTTGAATATTAATAGTCCTGCATCAGAGATGGAGTCTAGTCATGCTCCATTTAAAAATGAGTAGATCTGTGATTTTTTTGGTAATTAAGATCACACGACAAAAGTGATGCAGTGTGACTTCAGCAGCTGGGACAGAAATGGTGATGTGGCTCCTGCATTATCTGTAGGAACACTGAACTAAAATCCTAAGGCATCACATAAGCAACTCAGCTCTCCTGAGGCTGCCATGCTGAGGGGAAGCTCCAACTACCCACAAAGAGGGACCACATGGAGAAGCTCATATAATGAGGGGGGGAGGGAGGGAAGGAAGGAAGGAGGGAGAGAGAGAGAGAGAGAGAGAGAGAGAGAGAGAGAGAGAGAGAGAAGAAGAAGAAGAAGAAGAAGAAGAAGAAGAAGAAGAAGAAGGAGGAGGAGGAGGAGGAGGAGAAGGAGGATGAAGGAAGGAAGGAAGGAAGAGGGGGGAGGGAGGGAAGTGGTATAACAGACAGACAGAGAGAGAGACCTGAGCTTTTCACCCTGGAGTTCCACTCCAGCCCATGTGTTTCCACTATCTTATGAAAGACCTCAAGATCGAGCACACAAACACCAAACATGAGGAAGGACTACATCAAATAGTTACATCACAATAGTGATTAGACCAGCATCTTTTATCCTTAAGTAAATTACTTACCTTTGTGGACTTTGGCTTCCTTGCCTCTAAAATAGGGCTAGTGATAAATAAATAAAAAGGTAAATATTATACAAGCCTCCCATAAGAACTACTCCAAGCAAAGCCTATCCCTTCCCATGGTCAGACTTCTTCCCAGCCCTCCACCTTTTACTAGTTCATGGAGAGAAGCCACGGCATGCTAAGATTTAGGTAAGTATCCCCTAAGGCCCATGGATCGAGGGCCTGGCTTTCAGTAGCCCATGGGGAGAGGGTAGAACCTTTATGGGTTATTACTTAGGACAGGAAGTTAGGTTACCAAGAATGATCCTGAAGAGGATATTATGTCTGTGGAGTCCCATTCTTTGCTTCTCATTTAATTATTGGCTGCTATAAGGTCAGTATTACATACTCCCTGCCAGGATGAATGATCTTGTTATGGGCCCCAAAGCAACAGATCCAACCAAGCATGGATTGAAACTTCCAAAACTATAAGCAAAATAAGCCATTAATCCTTTGAAGTTGAGTATCTCTGGTATAGTATTGGAGTCATGGAAAGCTGACAAACACATGTTGTAACTGGAGTCTCATACCTAAGAGTCTTATGGATATAGAAATAAATAATCTAAGAGAAAGAAATTGTTGATGAACTGTGAGCAACTAGCACTTCAGCTTAAGTTATTTTACCAGAGTAGTTACCATATAAGATTCTAAGGATCAGTACTACCACAACCATTTTGCTTTGGTTACCTGTGGTTAGAGACGGGTTTCAGTATGACACCAGTATCAAAGTTCCATTTGCTTCATGCTGGATTGAAGATATTTTCCTCTGGCCATCTTATCTCATGGGTTCCTCCAATTTCAAAGATTCTACTCCACTTACTGAAACTCCGTATTGACTATAAACCTATACAAAAACCACGGGATATTTTGAGATAGACTTTTATAAGATCATTGTTACTATTATCTGTGTATGTGATGTGTACATGTGTGAGAGCGTGAGAGCCAGAGTGCTCTTGTGGAGGTCAGAGGATGGTGTTGGTCAGTCTGCTCCCTCCATCCTCTGTGGTTCCTGGGATCAGACTCAGGTTATCAGGATTGCATGGCAAATGCTGTCACCCTCTGAGCCATCTGGCCAGCTGTGTGACTGACTATTCCAGTTTCCATCTTAGTCACGGAGAGCCATGTTTCATCTGCCATGGCATTTGTCTCTCTGTGAGACCAAGATTGCAATTCCCGAATTAGTCAGTCACACTTCTTGCTATTTCTCTCCCAGTGAAACATATTTCTGGAAGTTTATTTTTCCTTGTGAAAGTAACATTCACTTACTATTTTTTAAGTGGGAATGCATATGATTAGATGAAGAATTAACTGCTGGTTCCAACAGAGATGGCTACTGTGGAATACTTTTGCTTCTACTTACACACTTTCCTGTGCATATTTTGAAATTTAATTATATTTAAAATTTAATTATATTTCTATTACTTTTCTGGGACTTAATTAAGGAAAATGTTGAAGTTTTGGTACTGGAACAATGAAAGGAACTTTGATTTTAGAGTTATCTCTCATGCTTCCCTAGAGGGACCCCCTAGAGCTGTCTTATTCAAAATAGTAGTTTAAGCTATTGTACTGGCTATCTAATTTTCAAGAACTAAAATAAAATATAAAATTCAGTTTGTTGGCCCTGCTAGCCACATTTCAAGTGTTTAAGAGCCACAGGTGGATGTGAGCATGCAAATGACACATTTACACCTTTATGGAGAGTTCTTTGGATATGCCACAAGATTTCTCAGCCTTAGTAATGTTGACATTTTGGGCCAAGTAATTCATTGTTGTGGGAAGAAGGATCTTGTCCCATGAGTCATTGGAGGCTTCACCATGTTTCTGGCCAGTACCTGATAGATCACAGTTAGCATCATACACCCAAACTGAAAACAAAAATAAGAAAGTCTCAGACATGGGTACATGTCCCTGGGATACAAAACTGCCCCAAATAAGAGCTGTCTGAGAGACTGAAAACTAACAATAGAAATGATCAGCAATAGAGGTACAGCAATCTGGCCGTGGAGTTGATTCTGCCTATCTACCCAGCTAGGCAGCTGTCTTCCCATTCTTCACCATCCCATGAGTGTCTCTCCTGAAGCTGTGGTCTTGGCCGGAGAGGACTTTTTCCTATAAGGGAGATTGCTTTGTGTAAGGACATACAAGTAGCTGTGCTCCCTTCCAAGAACCTGTAAATAAAGGGCTGGAGGTCCATTTGTAGGTTCCAAGTTCATAGACACATCTAAATCAAGTGCTGTATGTGTCCATCTGTACTGCTTTTAGATAAATAAATAAATAAATAAATAATGTCACTGTTGAACATACATCCCAAACACTAATTGCATGGTATCTATATATTATCATCTTTATAACAGCCTTGTTAGTAGGTACTGTTTATTACTTCGGCATACAAGGCGGAATATATATATATGCAATCTATTTGGGAATAAAATAATGAGAGTAAAGTTTATATTCAAATGCCTTTTCTGTTAAAGCCCACTTGTGTAACTAATATTCATACTGACGTGAAATTTTTACTGTTACAAATATTCAAGTAAGAGTAGAATATTTTGGTAATAGGCAACTGTATTAGTCAGGGTTCTCTAGAGTCACAGAACTTACAGAATGTGTATATATGTGTGTGTGTGTGTGTGTGTGTGTGTGTGTGTGTGTTTAAGAGCCACAGTTTTATATATATATGCATGGATTTTTTGAATGACTTACAGGCTGCAGTCCAACTAATCCAACAATGGCTAGCCAAGAATCTAGTAGTTGTTCGGTCCCACAAAGCTGGGTGTCTCAGCTGGTCTTCTGTATATGCTGGAATCCTGAAGAACTAGGCTCCAATGTCTGTGAAGGAATGAATATTCTAGCAAAGTGAGGACAAGCAGGCAAAGAATGAACTTACCCTTCCTTTTTCCAAGGTCCTTATATAGGTTTCTAGCAGATGTGACCTGGATTAAAGGTGTGCTATCTAGCCCCAAGATCTGGATCAAAAGCCCGTGTCTTCTATCCTCATGATCCGGATCAAAGGCATGTTGTCTTCCTACCTCAAGATCCATATCACAAGTGTGCCCTCCATTTCTGGATTGTACTTCATTCCAGAAATAGTCAAGTTGACAACTCAGAATCGCCATCACAGCAACCTTGTGACTCTGACTGACTGATGGTGTATCATGTCTGTGATGGTATAAATAGGAATGGGTTCCATAGACTCATGTGGCTGAATGCTTGCTTCATAGGGAGGGGTGCTCTTAGGAGGTCTGGCCTTGTTGGAGCAGATGTGGCTTTGTTGGAGGAAGTGTGTCACTAGGGGGTGAGATTTAAGTTCTCAGAAGCTCAGGCCAGTTCTCTGCCAGCTGCCTGCAGATCTGGATGTAGAACTCCTCTCAAGCATCATATCAGCCTGCATGCCACCATGCTACGAGCCATGTTGATAATGGACTAAACCTCTGAAACTGTAAGCCAGTCCCAGTTAAATGTTTTCCATTATAAGAGTTGCTATGGTCATGGTGTCTTTTCACAGCAATAAAATCCTAACTAAGACAATATCTAGAGAACAAAGATCTGAGAGGGGAGCAGGGTAACACAGGGCTGGGAGTGAATGGTAATATCCCAAATAAAATGAGAAAATATATATTCAGAATGAAAGAGGTCTCACATGTCCTGTAGTTATGTCCCCTTTATTTTAAGTAAGATCAGCTTTGGAGAAGCTAATGACTAACCCAAGATGTTGGACAGGAGTTGCATCTCCTGACTCCTAGCTTGGACTGTCTTTACAAGGCTGACATTGACTTTGCCAATCCTATGTTTGTCTGAGCACCACAGAGAATGAAGATAATAAGAGGTACATTAGGAGCTTCTGAGAGAGAAAGAAAGTGAAGAAAGTCTCAGGATATGGGTCACACGTTTAAGTACAGGTTCTAGTAAGGGCAGAACCTGATTTGCAGGACTGCCAGTTTTACTGTGGTGTGAGTGTGTATGAACAGGAATGTGTGTATTCCTACCACCATCGACCTCATGCTTCAAATGTCACATTACTGAACATGAAGTTGGGAAGATCTGAGTAATATTATTTCTTGTTTCTATCAATAAATACAATAGACATAAATAACCTCAAAAACAGAGTTAGTGCTAAATTAAAAAAAAACACAGTGCTAAAGTGAAATGTGTTAAGAATTTGTTGTCTTTGTTTTAATAAAATATTATAATATAAATATTATGTAATATGACAACCTTATAAAAACAAACTTTTAATAATGTCTATATTATCTAATATCTGGCAAAATCCCTAAAAATATGGCTTAGCTCTCACCAGTCAACAAGAGACCTGTCTAGCCCTTCATTTGGATGTAGGTTAAGAAATCCATATTAGCATCTGCAGCTTACCTCAAAAAAGGCCCTTTTAAAAGCCAGGTGTTGGTGGCACACGCCTTTAATCCCAGCACTTGGGAGGCAGAGCCAGGTGAATCTTTGTGAGTTCGAGGCCAGCCTGGTCTCTAAAGCGAGTTCCAGGAAAGGCGCAAAGCTACACAGAGAAACCCTGTCTTGAAAAAACAAACAAACAAACAAAACCCAAAACCAAAAACAAAACAAAAAAAAGAAGGCCCTTGTAGAAGTAATGCCACAAACACAAGATAGTTGCCCTGAGAGAATGATTGCCCTTCTGCACAGTACCAGAAGGCCTGGGACATTCCCAGCCCTCACAGGACCAGTGGCTTTAAGAGCCTCATCCATTTAGCCTCATCTGTTGCATAGAGGGCCACTTGGTATTATGTATGACCTCTTCTCAAGCCATCATGTAGCCATACAATGAGCCATATTTTTATTTATATGTTCATTTAACAGTACAACTAGAAAAAAATGCATGTTTGTGTAGTGCATGAAGACATTTAAAAGGAGATTCTACTATAAAAATCCAGTCACAAGAAGCTTTTGTAGAGCAAAGGACACGGTCAACAAGATAAAGTGACAGCCTACAGAATGGGAAAAGGTCTTCACCAACCCCACATCTGACAGAGGGCTGATATCCAGAATATATAAAGAACTCAAGAAATTAGACATCAAAATGACCAACAGTCCAATTGAGAAATGGACTATAGAACTAAACAGAGAATTCTCCACAGAGGAAGTTCAAATGGCTGAAGACATTTAAGGAATTGCTCAACATCCCTAATTATCCAGGAAATGCAAATCAAAATGACTCTGAGATACCACCTTACACTGTCAGAATGGCTAAGATCAAAAACACAGAAGACAGCTTATGCTGGAGAGGATGTGGAACAAGGGGAACTCTCCTCCACTGCTGGTGGGAATGCAAACTTGTACAGCCACTTTGGAAATCAATATGGTGCTTCCTTAGAAAACTGGGAATCCATCTCCCCCAAGACCCAGCTGTAGCACTCTTGGGAATATACCCAAGGAATGCTCAATCATACCACAAGGGCATTTGCTCAGCTATATTTGTATCAGCTTTGTTTGTAATAGCCAGAACCTGGAAACAACCTAGATGCCCTTCAACTGAAGAATGGATAAAGAAAATATGGTACATATACACAATGGAGTACTACTCAGCAGAGAAAAACAATGACATCATGGGGTTTGCAGACAAATGGATAGATCTAGAAAAAATCATCCTGAGTGAGGTAACCCAGACTCAGAAGGACAAACATGGTATGTACTCACTCATAGGAGGATACTAGATGTAAAACAAAGATGACTAGACAGCTACACAACTCCAGGGAGGCGACCTAGAAAACAGGACCCTGGGAAAGACACAAGGATCACCCAATGACAGAGCGATGGATGAGATCTACATGAACAACCTGGACGACAGTGGGAGTAATGAAGGGCAAGGTTTGAGGGAAAGAAAGCTGAGGGGAGCAGGAGATCCCAGCTGGATCAAGAACAGAAAAGGAGAGCAAGGAATAACAAACCATGATAAATGAAGACCACATGAGAACAGGAATAGGCAAAGTACTCGAGAGGTCCCCAGAAATCCACAATGATATATCCTCTGTAGACTGCTGGCAATGGTCAAGAGAACGCCTGATCTGACCTAGTCTGGTGATCAGATGGCCAAACACCCTAACCGTCGTGCTGGAACTCTCATCCAATAACTGATGGAAGTGGATGTAGAGATCCTCAGCCAGGCCCCAGGTGGAGCTCCAGGTGTCCAATTGTCAAGAAAGAGGAGGGACTGTAAGAGTGTGAATTGTTGAGACCAAGATTGGAAAAACACAGGGACAAATAGCCAAACCAATGGAAACACATGAATTATGAACCAAAAGCTGTGGAGCCCCCAGCTGGATCAGGCCCTCTGGATAAGTGAGACAATTGAATACCTTGAACTGTTTGGGAGGCATCCAGGCTGTGGGACTGGGACCTGTCCTTAGTGCATGAGCTGGCTGTTTGGAACCTTTGGCTTACACAGGGACACTTTGCTCAGCCTGGAAGGAGGGGACTAGACTTGCCTGTACTGAATCCACCAGGTTTAAATGAATCCCCAGTGGAATCTTGGCCCTGGAGGACATGGGAATGGAGGGGAGGGGCTGGAGGGAAGGTGGGAGTGGGGGCGGGATGGGGGAGGACAGGGGACCCATGGCTGATGTGTAAAATTAAAACACAAATATAATAATAAAAAAAAATCCAGTCACACAGGAATCTCTAATCCAGTTACTGGAACGGGACTACCTTGTAGCAGTGGCAACAGCAATAAAAGATAGTAACAACGTGCAGTAAGAGTGAGTTCATAGGCCATAACTGCCACCGACCTCAGGGCAGCAGCTGAAGAGCAGACGTCAACCCCTTGCTCCAAAATCTAGTGGCTCTTCAGTGATTGCAGCCAGCTGGGTAGGAAGTAAGATATGGGCCAGTCTAGTACTCATGATCTACTGAGTCCACTTGATAATTAAGCAACTGTCCTACCCTGGGTACTGTGCTCAAGGTGGTTTCATAAGGAACAGGAAGTACAGTGCCAAAGCCCCACAAAATTGTTTCCATTTCTTTAAGTTTAATATTTTAAGAATTTTAATATTTCTCAATATTTTAATTTCTTAATTTAATTAAACCAAAATGAAACAGAAAAGTTTTGATATGTGATATGAATGTATTTGTCACATCAATGCAGCCATAAAATATAATTTTCAATATTGTCTATGAGCAGTAAGCCCATGAGAGCAAATATGCACCAAAGTCTTTGAAAATGTAATAAGGTCCAGAAGATTCTAGGTACTGAGGAAAGATTAAATGGTGACTGAGACAAACAAGTGTCCTTTTCTGGAGCTTTCATTGTCTTAGTGGGGCATACCAATAATGATCCAATAAACAAATCAATAAGCAAGAACATTTCAGACAGTGATAAAGTCCATGGGAAAATGAAACAGTCTGCTAGAGAGCACAGGAGGGAAGATGTTCCAAGCAGTCCTTTATGAGGATGTGATATCAGTGCTGAGCCCTGGGCAGTAAGAACACAGACAGATATGAATAGCCAAAGGAAGCACTGTCCAGACAGAAGGAACAGCATGCTAGAAAAGCTGATCCAGGGATGAGCTTGGTGGAATAGAGCAGCCGAGTCTAGTAGACTAGAATGCGGAGAGAAAGGGGAGGTGGAGAGCAGAAGAGGTTAATGGAATAAGAAGTGCTAGTGCTTGAAAGTTGGAGGCCACATAAAAGCCATAGATTCTGTGAGGAATATAATGGGAGCTCATTGAGAGTACTAAAGTAGGATCAGGAAAGAGTCTCACATACATGTCAGGGTAGCTCAGTGTTGAAGTGGCGACTGTCTTGGAAAGGGTGGGGAGCAAGCAGCTTGTGCACTAATGCAGGTGAGTGATGATGATGCTCAGGATGGCAGTACTGGAGATGGAAGAGATGGGATGGAACAAGAATCTGTTTTGGTCATAGAGCAGCAGGAATGGATGTGGGGATGGAGGGCAGCAGGGAAACAAGGGTAGGAAGCCAGGAAGACCCTCATGGGGAAGATAATAAAGCAATTTCAAAGATGGATTGCTTCGTGAAGAAAATAAGACTATGTTGTTCCCAAATATAAGTGCTTAAATCATTAGACTATAAAGTGCACCACTATTAATGAGATAGAATGTATGCATGCCTAAATTACAAATATTTGTAATGTTTTCGTATTTGAAAGCTATTAAAGGAAGAATAATCTTCAGTTCATGTCATTTATGAATCAGACGATGCATAGCCTTGGAATAGTTTGTACTGTTCTGCAGAATATTTTATTAAAAATATATGTAGATAGAGAACCCACAGGGGAAAACCTAATTTTGGATAGAAAGAACACTCAACAAATGAAAATACATAAATTGAAATGAAGGACAATTTTATAGGTATTTCATGAAATACTGAAATAATTTCTCCACACAATATAGCAAAATTTAAATCACCATGTAAACACTGAGCAAGAATCTTACATGTGAATAAGCCATGAGAATCAAGTTTTAGGAAGGCCATGACAAAATTCAGAGATACATTTAAGCTCTCTAGCTCTCTAATTCCTAAAGTGTAGTAATGCCCTGTTCAGAGGCTAATGTTAATTAAGGTATAAAGCAATTTTATTGTCTGCTCTAAATTTTTTTTAATTAGTCAAAGTATAGTCCTAAAATAATTAAACATGTTACATGATCAGTTTCAAACCAATTTATTTTGAACTAATTAGAAGGAAAAACCAAATCAGTAAACAAAGTTTTGATCATCTATGAAAACAAATAGAACTTTCAAAAAAAGTTAAAGCTACTTTGACAATATTATATTTTGGAAAGAAACTAAATTTTCCCTGCATTACACTTAGTGCAAATACACTTATTTAGTTTAAATTCAAATAATTATTCATACTAAGAATCAAAATGATTAAGAAATTATTTCCATATTTCCTGAAATATCTATAAAATTGTCCTTTATTCTATTTGTGTATTTTCATTTCTTTTGGGGTCTTCTTTCTATTCTGTTCTGTTCCACAGGTTATCAGATTTTTCAGAAATCAGCTTTCAGTTTTTCACATACTTGCTTTGTTAGATAAATCTATCAACTAACCCCCACAATCTGCTATGGCAGTTAATTCTCAGAAGACATTTCTGCCATAATTATAAAGCTCACTCTATTGCTCCTACTTTTCTTTCTTTAAAGTATTTTTCATAAAGCAATTAGCAGTTGCTGATGTGCCCTGGAAGCAGATAATTCATCCAGTGCCCCAGCTTCTTAAATGATGGGAAGCTTACCAAGGACAAATTGCTGGCTGACAATCAAATTTAAAATTAAAGACAAACAGAATAGGTTTGCCTAATGATATAAAAGTTACCATGGTACTCATTATTGACCTAGCTCTTCATGAAAATATGGATTGCATAAAACATGGGTTTCACTGATGCAGTTTTTATTTATCTACAAAAATTATTATGCCAGATGCAAATGATTCTGTTTGTTAAGACGGTTTTAACAGATATTCACAGAACTTGTCATATTGCCTGTAGAACTATTCAGGGGTTACCTTTTGAAAACACTCAGATTTTTCCAGTGCTGGGATTATGTAGCTACTACATGTTACAAAATCTTTTAGCAAACATCAACTCTTATAATTCTATAATTATAGTATCTCCTGTACAACTTGAAACTGGTATGACTAATCATTAGTGTATTTGGAGATTCAAATAGTCGGAAGAGGGTGGCAAGGGGCACAGAATAAGAGAAATTGACAGTGTTTGCTGGGCTATCACCAGCTGAAACACAAGCTGGTGCCCAATGACAAGATTACCAAAAACATCCTGAATTCAACAATGTTATTAACAGCTAAACTTTCATAATGAATACACAAGCAACAATGAAGCCTTGAGAGTAGAGGGTTATAGAAACTTATTGGAAGGAGCCATGTATTTCATATTTTAAAGCAAAGAGCTGAACATGAGATTCTGGGGTCCATGTTTCTCTGCTCTCTCTTTCTTACCACTCTAGTCCCCTGCCTACCTCAGCTGAGGAAAATGCACTGGTCTCTGGATATGAACCTGGGAACTGACAGAGCAATGGAGGCCCAGAAGTCATGATCCTTCTAAAGAATGTGTGTGAAACCATATAAAATGAAAGACAATTTTTAAAATTAAGAAATATACCAAAATACTAAAATTAGTTATTTCTGACAAAGGAATGATAAGTGATTTTTTAATTGTGTCCTATGGTCTTCTCTATGTTTTGGACCTGCTTAAAATAATCACTTATCACTTTTGTCATGATAAGTAATAACATCACAAATGAAAAACGAAACGAAAAGCTAAAAAAGCTGCCAGTGTGGACTACCAATGCAACTGAGTCTAAAGAATGCTGGTTATGAAAGTAGATAATTTCCTATAAAATCTCAGTATTTTAAATACTAGGGTAACAATGGTTCTATAGCCTGTAACAAAAAGGCGCCTGGTAGATTGCACATGCACAATATTTGCTTTGGCAAAGAAAGCTGTGAAATGATTACATCTAGTACACTAAGTCTGTGTCATGTGAGTCTTTGTAAACTGTGGTTGATTTACTTTATCAAGTGGGAGATATTTCACAGAAAGTGATTTGGGAGAATTCACAGTGTAGTGACATCTACAGCGACTTCCTTGGAAAGAACATTTAGGGTAACAGAACCATATTAAACATATGAAGAGCCATTGAGTTTGGGGGCATGGTGTGGATGGAGACCTCTCTCATCCATGAAAAAGTACTCTTCAGAAAGCTGCTTTGTTCTAGGTGCAGAAGCATGGCTACTCCTTGATACCTGGTCAAAATGATTATCTTTAGTCAGACCCCATTTCTAAGTAGATTGCTATCTCTGCTATACAGGACAAGCTACTGCAGTCATTTGAAAATCAATGTGCCCAAATGTATCAGCAAAGTGTCTACTGCTGTGATGACATATCACAACAAAACAACGCAGAGAAGAGAGCTTGTGTTGGTGCATGGTTTCTGAGGGGAAATCTATAATGGTGAGGAATACAAGGTGCCAGTTCGTAAGAGCAGGAAGCTGAGAGATCACATCTCCAACATATGAAGGAAGCAGAAACAGTAAAATGGAAATAGAACAAGGCTATAAAGCCTCAAAGTCAAGAGCCCAGGGACGCAATTCTTCCAGCAAGACCCCATATTCCTTAAGTTCTGTAGCCTCTTCTAACCATTTAGCAACAAGAACCAGGAGTTCGATCCCTGAGCCCTTGGGGGAACATTTCTCACTCGACCCACCAAACCAACTTTGTAGACTGTTTAAGCTATTTGAAATATTGTATATCTGGTTTATTCTGAGGCTTTGGAGAATGTATTTCTTTAAAGCTCTATTAAAATAATAATAATAAAAACACTTCTTTTCCACTGAGTGCTTAGAAAGTCTAAATACCATATTTATATTTGTTTTAAAATAGTTTAGGTAGAGAGTGAAACTCAGGTGATTAATGTAATTATAAAAACTTTAAATGAAGCCAGCATAATAATGTGTTTGATCCTAACACAAAGATAATAATTTATAGCACTTCCCTACTAAAAACTTAGTTTAAAAAAAAATCTTTTTTTTTTTTTTTGGTAAAGACATTAAATGCTTACTACCTCTACATGTCTGTGTGTGACTCCATGAGACAACGGCTGATTTGACTGTTGTTTAGAGAAACACACAACGGAAAGCTAGTCATCTGGGCTGAGAAATAATAATCACACATGTCAGGAACATGAATAACAATTGTGCCCAGAAAAGATTTATGTAAAACCAAATTCATAGGACTTTACCCCAGTGGCAAACAATCAAGCCCCAGCCCAACAAACCAGTCACTTCATCTGGGAGCAATGTCTGTCAGGGCCCCTTGCGGTCCCAGAGTTGTAAGATGGGCTTCCAAAGTTTGGGATTGCTGCATCAGTAACTCACGAAGTGTCAGAACTGCGGAGGACTTCAGAGAACTTGATGTGTTAATATTAGTGTTGTTTTACAAGGAACAAGAACATACCACCTCCCTATGGGGGAGGGGAGCAAAAGATCTCCTCTTGGTCACATAGAATGCCAATGGGCTAAATCCATAAAAGCTACTTCCTTATTTTTAAATCAGACCTTATAGGCACATGCTTCCACCACACTTCCTTTTATTTAGAGAGTGAAGTACTGTGCTATCTCACCCTGAACAAGCACGTAGTCTCTGCTACGAGGCCTCGTCAGGCATCTTTCCCCCACAGGCTTCCTAATCAGTGGCTGTCTGCATGTGTGACATGGTGCCAGCCACAGGCTCATATCCCCAGTGAGCCGCTACTCCTTGGCTTTCCTTCCACTCAAGAAGAAAGGAATAAAACAATGATGTTCTCTGTGGAGAAGATGTTAGTGTACTTAAAAAGTTAAATTAAACCATTCACATTTTTCACGTTTTCCTGGTTCTGGAAACACTTCCAAACTGATTGTGATTGCAATGTTGATATTTCTTAGAGAAATATTCATCTGTGATGAAACTTCACTCAGCTCTAATCTTTGCAGTGTCTCTCAGTAGGTAAGAATTGTTATAGAAATGGAAAATCTGGAGCTCAGAAAAGTTAAGTAACTTGCCTGAAGATGAGCAAATATGTGTTGCATAGGCAGTTTTTTAAAAATCTATTTTAATTGTGACTCTGGTTTTCTGTGATCTCTCCTCTCCCTCTAATAGCATTTCAAAGAATTCAGTTTCATGGTTCAAGATCTGCAATGGGTATACTTACCGTTCAAACTTCCATAAAACTCCAGTTGGACAGCCTGCTGGCATTTGTATTTATTTCAAAAGTTAGTTGACATGCCAGTGCTCTTAAGTATGTCAAAATCAGTTATCAGTCTACCTCTCCAAATTCAGACAGATTCCCGCAAACCTTTCTTATGGATGAGTTCAAACTCTGAAAATGTCTTGTGCTCAGTAAAAGGTTGATTTAGCCACTGCTATAGCACTAAGTGACCAATCTCACACTCCTGCTGAACAGTGTCTGTAGCTCCCTATTAGCCCTGGGCTGAAATTCAGGAAAAAGCACAGCCAGCAACTGACAGGCTATGTTGAATGGAGAGACTGTTGTCAAGCCCAGTTTCCTTTGCTGGGGAGGCTGGAACACTGCTCCTGTTCAAGACGACCCCAGGGGATGTTCCCTGGATAATGAAAATGTTCACTTAAATGGAACCAGAACTTTGATCAAAACCAACAGGAGCCGGGCATCTTCCTAAGTCAGGACTTCGGAGCGAGCTTTAAATATCCCACAGCATGGTTACCTGTGCTGGTGATGACAACACAGTCAAAACGGGCACTTAGGAAAATCAAAAGCAATTTTGTACTGAAGAGTCCACCAAGGCTCACTTCTTTAGGTTAGCTGGGTTAGGTTTGTGAATATGGAGATGATTAGCTTTGAGCATGGAAGACAAACCCTGCTGCTGAAGGACCCGGGCTCTTTCTCCCTTTCCATGGTGACACCAATCAGTTCTAATGTGAACTGTAATTCTTTAGTGCCCTATAATTTTCCTAAAAGCTTCCAGATTGGGAAATGTTGCTGAGACTGACGGCTCTTTCTCTCTGTGTACTTCACAGCGGGCAGATGTAGAAGTGACAGAAATATGTCCTGTTTCATCGCTTCGTCTTTTTGATGGGTACCATGCTAAAAGATACTATCTCTTTATTGTACAGGGCTGGAGGTAGGCATTCCTTGCTGTCATGGTTACATGTCAGTACTGGAATTTTAAAATGAGCTCCATTATTCTGATAAGAGCCTTTCCACAGCTCCGTCTGACATTCTTTCTGTCACTGGTAATTCTACTGAAGGAAGTCTGTGTCTATCACCAAGTGTCTAATCCAGTTTTCTTAAAATGATTATGGAGTTGCTGCATGATAGAGAGAAATAAAATTCAATCCCCTGAGAATGAAATTGTCTATATTGGCTCTTTTCAATGAGAATCACATTTTTTTGTTATTTTTCAGAAAATACTATTTCAGTAAACATTTCCAGAGGGACCTCATCATGATTATTTTGAACCCTGAGGTTCCTTTAAAAAATGAAGTATTCACTGAAATAGCATTCTGTGCACTGTTATCTAATTTATCCCACCAGATTTTAGCATTATTATTTCATAGAAAAAGTGGTGCTTTTAGTTGTTATCTAGGATTAAGTAGGATTTATGTACTTGGAGCATTTAATGTATTTAACATTATAAACAGTTGATTTTAACATAATGGATCCAAACAAATTTATTTCTAGGTGAATAATTGAATTAATTCATCTGGAAGAAGCAAAATATGCTAAAATTGTCTTGAAATACTTCTAAAAGTTGTTTATTATTCCCTGAGACAGCAGTCAGCACCAGTCAGCTCCTTCAGGACAGTGACAACGGCCTTTCTAATTTTCATTCGCCCACTGCCCCTCTTTAAAAATAGATATATTAATCAGATGTGGGGGGGAGGTAATCCAGAACATTTGGAATTCAAGGCTGTAGATTCAAGTTTGTATTTATATTTCCACTGTAGTTATGACAGTATTTTATGTTGACAAATGAAATTTCAGAGGAGAAAACAATGAGCCCAATTACAACCTTTGAAAACAGACTGCATATATTATGTTTATGGCAAAGATATTGCAATCTTAAGGGCTTAGTTTTTGTTCAAGCCACACAAAATATCATATAAAACAACATTGCTTGAGTGATCTAACAAATGAAACTTTTTAAAATTAGTCTGGATACTTAAATTTTCTTTTTCAAATGCTTTCAGATCGTCAATTACACTGCCATTTTTAATTTATAAAACTGACTGTGTATTCTGTTGTTTTCTTCAACTTTTTTCATTACTTGAAGAATTTTTTGTTCATCTGTTTTATATATGTTTGTACTGAATGCTAGTACTCATTATCCTGTATTCCCCTGCCTCATCCTTACTCTCTTACTGAAACCCTCCTACTTTTGTGTCTTCATTTTCTGGTGCTTTCAGATCCCTTATTTGAACATGAGAGTTGTTCTTATCAACCCAGGAAGCTATAACAGAATTCAGCCAGCTCTCCCACTGTGACATACAGATCGACAATGACTGTTTCCGAGGATTTCATACTTATTTATTTCAAATAGTGAGACATGCTAATCAGCCTCGGCTGCTTTGACCAACTTCTTTGTTTCTTTTAAAAAGGGATGTAAGATAGAATGAGAAAGGAGACATTTCATAACAGGTTCCATAAGTTGCAAATCAAAACACTTCTCAAATAAATTTGTAAGGCTAATACGTGAGCCAGGTCCTAACCCTAACTATTCTGTAGAACAAGTGTGTATGTGTGTGTCAAACTCCACAAGTAATTTGTATGGCTAATATTCATTTAGTTTATCCACCTATCCACAATTTTACACTCCACTCCTCATTTCTAGGATCCAGCTAGCACCATCTTCTCCTTTGTGGAGACCTTTCTTTAGGTGATGAACTCACTATTTTTTCTTTTGTATGGAAGCACCTTTAGGTTAATTTTAAATGCTATTTTCCCTGGCATGAAAATCCATTTTCATGTTTTAAGTCCACTAAAGAGATTATTTAACTTTTGTTTGATAAGAAATAATCTATTATTCTAACTATTGTTACTTTTAAAGATCAGTGTGTATTTCTCTCTGGTTGCTTTGAGATTATCTTTTTTGATTTCTTTTCTCTGAAGTTTAGCTAGTGTAGGTAGGTGTAAATTTCCTCACATTTCCATGCTTACACATTTTAAACCTGAAAACAATGATTTCATCAGTTTGGAGATTCATGTGATTTTGCCCTGACCATTGTGTTGCCATGACTCTCCCCTCTGACTGTGCCTGCTTCATTTACAGATTTCTTTGTTATTCACTCTGAACGTCTATCTAGACTTACATCTCTGTGGACTGACACTGTTTAACTGTGCTCAGGGTTTAGTTACCCACTTCCATTTAGCTCTAAATGTTAGTTATTGGAAGTTTAATCTATAAGATGTATATCATGTTCTCGTTCTAATATTCTATGAGATTTTTTTCTCCTTTTTTATTTATTATATTTGTGTTTTAATTTTACACATCAGCCATGGGTTCCCCTGTCCTCCCTCTTTCCACCCCTGCCATACCTTCCCCCCCTCCCCTCCCCTCCATTCCCATCTCCTCCAGGGCCAAGACTCCACTGGGGATTCAATTCAACCTGGTGTATTTAGCACAGGCAGGTCCAGTCCCCTCCCTCCAGGCTGAGCAAAGTGTTCCTGTGTAAGCCCAAGGTTCCAAACAGCCAGCTCATGCACTAAGGACAGGTCCCGGTCCCACAGCCTGGGTGCCTCCCAAACAGTTCAAGGTATTCAATTGTCTCACTTATCCAGAGGGCCAGATCCAGCTGGGGGCAACACAGCCATTGGTTAATAATTCATGTGCTTCCATTCATTTGGCTATTTGTCCCCGTGCCTCTCCAATCTTGGTCTCAGCAATTCACACTCTTACAGTCCCTCCTCTTTCTCGACAATTGGACTCCTGGAGCTCCACCTGGGGCCTGGCTGAGGATCTCTACATCCACTTCCATCAGTTATTGGATGAGAGTCCCAGCACGACAGTTAGGGTGTTTGACCATCTGATCATCATGGTCAGACTAGGTCAGTTCAGGGCTTTCTCTTGACCATTGCCAGTAGTCTACAGTGGATGTATCATTATGGATTTCTGGGGACCTCTCTAGCACTTTGCTGAGATTTTTATATTTCTGTTTTTGTTGAGAATTTCATTCACATTTTCATCTCTTAGAACACAACCACCATAGCTATTGTAAAGGCTTTTATGAGTTCAAAAGTATGGTCTACGCTCAGTGTCTGATTGTTGATTATTTCTGCTTCTCCACCTGCAGTGTTATCTCTTTTCAGTGTCTGATTGTGACTGATTTGATTCCATATGCTTTGTTTAAAAAAAAAACAAAAAAGCTTGTAGAAGTAATTTGAGACCTACATGATGGTATTTTCCTCTGAGAAATATTTGTATTTGCCTCTGCCATGTACCCATGTACAATGTAGTCTCAGCCTTAAACTGTTTTCAGAATGGACTGATAATCCGGCATCATGTAGTCTCAGCCTTAAACTGTTTTCAGAATGGACTGATAATCCGGCATCAGGCTTTTGTCCACTTGGGACTGGTTTAGAACTGGCTCACTCTTACTCCTCAGGGTAAACCATGCTAGAGCCCTACACAGGAATAGTGTTTTTCCAGTTTCTGTCCTCTCAGAGAGCCTGGGCTTCATCTCCTGCTCTCCAAATTTCCAGGGCTGACAAAAGCAATACTCAATCACTTAGTGATCAACAAAATGTCCGGGCAAAAGCAATTCCAACTGTTTAGCTCATATGGATGTCCTTTCCTCCTAGATGCAGGAGCATTGCCAAACAGGGGGTGAAAAGAATGTAAGAGGCCAGCTGTGTGGAGGAGTGCTGCGAAGTGCCGTCCTCTGGATGTAATGTGGTGTTGCACATACAATTCACAGCCACTGTCATCAAGCCAGTTAAACACTCCAGTGGGGAGTGGGGAGTGGGGAGTGGGAGGGGCTCCTGAGGCCCCCTTCTTGCTGAAGAGTTATTGGCAATGATGGCTGGCAGGAAAAAACAGTCACTTTTCTTTGAGGAGTGGCTACTAGTAGAGTTCCTCAGTAGAGAGAGGATCCTGTAGCATGAATTGTTAGATCTTATTAATAAAATCAAACCTGGTACCACTTATTGGGGTGAATGCTCACCTTGCCAATTCCTCAACTAATCCTGTTTCTTCAGACCAAATGGATCTCTGCCAAGCTGTTGCTCAAAAGCCTAAAAGCTTAACCAGCTCTAGTTCCTGGTCCTCATACCTTATATACCTTTCTGCATTCTGCCATCACTTCCTGGGACTAAAGGTGTGAGTCACCATGCTTGGCTGTTTCCAGTGTGGCTTTGAACACACAGAGATCAAGATGGATCTCTGCCTCTGGAATGCTAGGTTTAAGGGTGTGTGGTATGTGCCACCATTTTCTGGCCTCTATATCTAGTGGCTATTCTGTTCTCTGACCCCAGATAAATCTATTAGGGTGCACAATATTTGGAGGAACACAATATCACCACCACAGGATCCCACAGTAATGCCCATATAGGTGACACTAATCGGCTCAGTGGGTAGTAAAAAAGGAAGACACTTGATGGTTTGGGCACCACATGAGGGTCCAGTTGTGGTTTCCTGTAATGATCTGGATTCACTGAAAAGACAAGTGTCTTTGATGAGGGGTGCAAGCTACATTTTCATCTGAAGAGTTGGAGTTAGGAGCCACAGAAGAGAGAGAACATGTAGTGTTTGCCTTTCGGGGTCTGGGTTACCTCACTCAATATAATCTTTTCTAGTTCTACCCATTTCCTACAAATTTCATTATTTCATTTACTTTCCTGTTGAATGGCATTCCATTGAGTATACACCACATTTTCATCATCCATTCATCTGTTGAAGGACATTTTAGGTTGTTTCCATTTCCTGGCTATTGTGAGTAGGGTGGCAATACATATGACTGAGCAATCATCTGTGGAGTAGAATGTCAAGTCCTTTGGGCATATGCCAAAGAGTGGTATAGCTGTGTATTTGGTAGATTTATTTTGAGTTTTTGAGGATTCTCCATACTGATTTCCAGAGTGGCTGCATTGATTTGCATTCCCATAATGAATGAGTACCCTTTTCCCAGTACCCTCACTAGCATTTATTGTTAGTTGTTTGTGGATGTTAGTCATCCTGACTGGGGTGAGAAGAAATCTCAAAGTTCTTTTAATTTGCTTTTCCCTGATTGCTAAGGATGCTGACCACTTTTGACTATTTCTTAGCCATTTTGATTTCTGTGAACAACTCTCTGTTTAGATCCCTGGCCCGCTGCTTCATGGGCTACATGATACTTGGAAGTTTAATGAAGCTTATTTGTTCTTCAGAATGAAAACCCAACGGCTTGTACCAAAACTTCATCTAGTTTCAGACAAGCTTCCCCAAAGACAGAAATTCCCCAGTTCATACTACAGTGTTTGTGATTATCTGTGAAAGACCCAAGTCACAGGGGTTTCAATTGAACCTTCTTGGAAGAACATTTTACAGAATGTCCTGACAAAAAGATTTTCAAATACCTCTGAAGCCAAGTGACTTATGAAGATGTACAAAAACAGGACAATATTTTCACTTAAATGTACATAGTCATCTTCTGAAAACCCCTTCTTATAAATAATTCATGTAGCTACTAACCCAGTAAAAAATCTAGGAGTTTTCTTCTTTTTAGTGAT